>NC_052399.1:2838937-3070877 GCF_009389715.1 Phoenix dactylifera
TGGGCTCGGTTGAACCTGGACATGGAATGTGGGATGCTTGCACAAATAAAATATTAATTAGTTAATTTTATTTTAAATGATTAGCTAAAATACTAATTAAAATGGCCTGACGATTGCACTTTTGTGCTCTCATCACACCCCCCAACCAGCTTATTGCTAGTCTCTAGCAATTTAGTGCGACAATGATAAATGAGAGTGCAAAAGTGTTATTTATTATATAAATATACTAAGATAAATACTCACTTTCGTAGAGCATTACGATTGCACTTAGCACGTGCAACAAGCCTTTAAACCCCTAGGTTACCCTAGCGGACGAGTGTTGTCTCGTGAGGGTTTGCAGTGAAGTTACCCACAAACTTCATCAGTCAGGAATTTCCAAATTTTAACTCGAAATTTGAACACGTATTACTGTATGAAACTAGAATTGCAAGGACAATAGAGACTTGTTGTTATCATATTTAAACAGACTCTAACTCAAGTGTCATTACACCCAATCTATCTGCTAACAAGTCAAGAATGTAGTGAGGTGCAAGATAGTATCATATAAATGAGTGGCTTTCACTTACTTCCAACATGATCACTCCAATTTTCAAGACTTTCTAGAGTTAAATGGTAATGAACACCCCAGATTTATTTATTCTTTTTTTTTTCAGACTGAATGCTAAGAAGAATGACTTGTGCAATATCTAACCTTATTAAGCTTTCTAGCTAACCCATGTAGCGAGTGTTAGGCCAATGACTCCCGATCCAGATGGCTTAGGGCACTAGGTGTAGAGACACCCTAACAGGCTTAATAACTCAGGTTAACTAGGCTTCAAGGCCAAATTAGTCACTCAGAGTTTAATCTCAATGTCCTCACCTTTTTACGCGAACACTCGCTGCTTGCCAGGCAAGAGGCCCGGTTACTCAGTGAGAAGACTTAAATTAAACTCATTATTTTATTTTATTTTATCTTTTTTTTTCTTTTTTTTTCTTTTTTTTTTGGTTAGGCTAGGGTGTTCATCACACATATAACTCTAAATTATCCCAAAAATTAAAAGTATTCATATTAGTCGTAAGTTTACATACCCCACTATTCATGTGCTTACGTGTAGGTGCTAACTCATCTTGTATCATGTTAGCAGAAGATAGGTTGGATGAAAACTTAAGCTAGAACTGCTATCATATTTCTTAACTCAAAGCTATTGTCAGAGCAATTCCTAGTTTGTACAGCCAAAAAGATTAGAGTTTGAGTTAAAAATTTGAAATCCCCCTTTTTTTTATTATTTTTTTTTGAAATTTTAATAATTTTTTTTAATTTTTTTTAATTGCATAAAAAAAATCAAAAATATTCTCTCCCTTTTTTTAAAAAAAAAAAATCAAAAATATTCTCTCCCTTTTTTTTTTAAAAGAAAAATCAAAAATATTCTCACCCCCATACCTAAATCTAACATTGTCCTCAATGTTAAAGAAAATTTAAAGCAGTAAAAGGACAGAGAAGAAGGTACCTGATATGGGCGGGTAAATTGGGGCAAAATACCCCCAAACCTGCAATTTTTTTTTTTTTTTGAGAATATTTACATGTTGGGTTGCCTCCCAAGAGCGCTAAGTTTTATGTCTTCAGCCAGACAAAATGTAGATCCCCATTTTTTTTCAACCATTATCTAAGAATGGTTTTGGAAGAGTCCAAGGAAGAACAGTTGGCTGGTGACGATCTATGCTTATAAGAGGAACAGAACTAGGGGGTGCATGCTCGACCACTTCCTCAGAATGGGCAAGGTAAGCTTCTAAAGGGTCCTTATTATAAGTTTGTAAGAAAGTCTCCTGAACCAGACTTTCAATCATGTCAACTTCATTGATTTCTTTGTCGTCTGGTGGTTGTTTACTTATATTAAAGACATTAAGTTCGACTTTCATATTGCCAAAAGATAACTTTAGCATCCCATTCCGACAATTGATCACAGCATTTGCTGTGGCTAAGAAGGGTCTACCTAAAATTATAGGTGTGTGATTGTCTGGATGTATTACAGGTTCGGTCTCAAGGATAACGAAGTCCACAGGATAGTAAAACTCATTTACCTTCACTATTACATCCTCTACAATCCCTTTGGGGTACTTCACCGTCCTATCTGCTAAGGAAAGGGTAATATTTGTGGGCTTTAATTTCTCCAAACCTAACTTTTGGTACACATAGTAGGGAAGTAGGTTCACACTGGCTCCTAAATCTAAGAGTGCTCTTTGGATGATCGTCTCTCCTATTTTTATTTCAATAGTTGGGCAACCAGGGTCTTTGAATTTCGGGGCAATCTGTTGTTGAATGAGAGATGAGGCTTGTGCAGCCATAACAGCTTGCCTAGGAATGCTGGTTTTTCTTTTAACCGTGGTAAGATCTTTCAAGAATTTTGTATAGGAGGGAATT
The DNA here is from genome assembly GCF_009389715.1 of Phoenix dactylifera. Lineage (NCBI taxonomy): Eukaryota > Viridiplantae > Streptophyta > Magnoliopsida > Arecales > Arecaceae > Phoenix > Phoenix dactylifera. The sequence goes on from NC_052399.1 coordinate 2,841,336, forward strand.
TGTCTTATGGCATCGAGAAAAGGTATATTTATTTGAACAGTTTTAAAGACTTCCATTATTTCATCAAAGTTAGATTGTTTCTTTGAGTCCTGAAGTCTACTGGGAAAGGGAGCCTTGGGTGTGTATGTCTCTATTGGTTTCTCCTCTATTCCTTGTGTTTTCTGTTCTTGTGCCTTTTTCTGAGTGGGATTCGGTTCATGCTTTTCTTCTTTTTCTTGTATAGGAAGTTGAACCTTATTGTCCACTTGCTTGCCAGACCGTAAAGTAGTAATTGCTTGGACTTCATGGTTCTGGTTTCCATTAGAATCAATCTGAAACTGGCCTCTCAGCCCTTGATTCTGTTGCCTACTAGGGTTAGGTACTGGCTGACTTGGCAGTTCACCTCTCTTCCTATCCCCTAGAGAGTTAGCTATTTGGCTTAGACTAACCTCAAGTTTTGCAATCGCTTGCGCATGAAATTGGTTAGTCTGGGCTTGGGCTGTATTGGTCTGTTGTTGTTGCTTGATAAAATCTTGTTGTTGTTTCATCATATTAGCCATCATGGTTTCTAATGGTGAAGGTTGCTGTGGGATAGGGGCATTATACGGAGGTACAGATGGAACCAAGGGTTGGTTCATTTGTGATGGACCTATCCTGGGGTAGTTGTTCTGAAAACCTGGTAGACCACCTTGATGCTGAATAGGTTCATTTTGCTTGTATGAGAAATTTGGATGGAACCTATTATCAGGGTGGTAGACTGGGCTGAATGAATTGGGAGTGGGCTTCTTGAAGGCACTATATGAGTTTAGAGCATTTGCCTGCTCAGCCTTAATGTTGGGTAAACTAGGACAACACTCCACTAGATGCTCAGAACTATTACACAAGATACATAAACTTTGTAACTCGTGATCCACTTTCATGATGGGATTTAACTCTTTGTATGAACTTGAGCTAGTGGAAATAGTGAAAGCATCAAACTTTTTGCTTAAGTTGTTCATTCCAGTCACCAGATTGGACATGACATTTTTAAGATCTGGATCTGCTTTTATTTCATAATTGCTTGATTTTCTAGACCCGAACTCATCTCTATTTATTTCCTCACCATAGCTACTCCAATTTTGGGCATTTTTAGCTAAGTCAACAAGAAATTCATAGGCCTGATCTGGGGTTTGGTTCATGAACCTACCCTTGTGCATGGATTCAATCATATTTCTATGTGCCGGAGTTAGTCCTTTATAAAAGAAGTGGACCAGATCAGCCTTATCAAGCCCATGGTGTGGGCATTTGACCAACAAGTCATGGAACCGTTCCCAAGTTTGGGAAAATTCCTCCTCAGATTTTCCTCTAAAAGTTCTGATGGCATCCTTAATTTTTTCAGTTTTTACCATGGGATAGAACTTAGCCATGAACTTCCTAGATAGTTGTTCCCATGATGTGATGGAATTCGAAGCTAGGGAATATAGCCATGCAGCAGCACGATCCTCTAAAGTCATGGGAAACAACCTTAATTTAATACCCTCTTCATCTAAGTTTTGATTTCTAAACGTTTGACAGATTGTCAAAAATTTGTTTAGATGAATGTAGGGTTGTTCCCTCTCGAACCCATGAAACTTGGGTAACATGTTTATTGTTGCAGCCCGAATCTCGAATTGGGTTGCATTATTAATTGGTAAAACTATGCAAGTAGGGGGACTAGCAGATGCGGGTGCGAATAATTCATTCAAAGTTCTAATGTGTTCACCCATTATAGAGATTGACAGTTGGTTTACACTTCGCAAGTTGTGATGAAAAGTTCTGTCAATCTCAGGATCAAATGGGGTTAACTTATCCTTTAATGACCTTCTACCATGCATACATTTTCCACAACTTAATTAGACTCAATTTTTAAACGAAATCCTAAAAGATAAGAAGAAGGGCTAGACCAAGATGACCACAATCAACACCACACAATAGATTGGCTCTTTAATCTTGAGGTTAAAGAAGGTTTAGTAGCTTTTAATCTAGTTGCACAGAGATTTATCAGGTTAAAAAGTTCCTGAAATTCTCTCCTAGATTAGACAGCTCCTAATCTCCCTTTCAGATTAAGCTTGAGCTTACCAGTTAAGCGATCCAGTAATCAGTGACCAGGAAAGTCCCGGGGTGTGTGGTGGTGCCAGAAGGGATACACCAATACCACAATACCCGTAACAGTTCTCACTGTTGTAAAACTTTCCTAGACATCACCAATTACTAAATCCTCACTGGAGTGGCTTTCAGCCGCTTCTTTCCAAGAGCCTAATTGAGCTCGAAAACCCTAAGGCCAACGTCTAATTTGATTTTAATTTAATTTGGCTTAGGATAAGTATGCAATGTGGTGATTTTTGGGCTAAGGACAGGTAATGACTTCCCGACCTTATCTTTTTAGTGGGTTTTGCCCTTAAATTATTTTATGCAAATGCTTGATGCAACAAATAATCAATAATTTTTTTAAAGTTTATGCAATGTCATTAGGTTGTATTGATTAAATGAGCAAGCAAAATATATATTTTTTTACTTTTATTTTTTTTATTTTTATTATTTTTTTATTATTTTTTATTATTATTTTTTTATATAGCAATAACTTGAATGTAAACTAAACACAATTCTTATGCGTCAGTCAATCTCCGAATGCCCGTTGAATAAGCTCTGGAGATTACTCCGTGAGGAGTCCCAATAGAGGTATAATAACCTCGGGAAATTGCGCCTTATCAATTACTAGCAAAAATAATATAGATTTTTTTAATTTTTTTAATTTTTTTTGATTTTTTTTATATATATTTTTTTAAAATTTAAATTTAAATTTCAAATTTCGAATTTCAGAATTCGAATTTTGAATTTAAATTTTTGAATTTTTGAATTTTGAAATATTTTTATATTTTATTTTTTTTTGAATTTTTTTTTTTTGAATTTCAAATTTCAGAATTTAATAACTACGAAATTATTAACTGAAAATAATCAAAATAATAACTTACTACCGGAGTACGTTCACTCCGGGCATCCAAAATCCAATTTGATCTTCGTGATCGTTCTTGCTTCTCGATTTGCCTCTCCGGCAACGGCGCCAAAATTCTGTTCGTCCTTTTTCTGTCTACCTAAAAATATGCTAGACAGATCGTTGTTAGAACCGACGAACAAAAGTTAAATTTAATTCTACTCTTACCTTTCCTACTCGAAGAATAGTGGTTGTAAGAGGTCGATCCACAGGGAGGCGATTGGAGTTGCATAAAAATTAAAACGTTCACTTGGATTCGAAATTGATTTGGAATGATGGGAGAAAAAACATTATTTTGAGGATGTTAAATGATTCTCCAGTCTATTAGAGAATGTTTTCTATTTGAAAATAAACAAAGAAAAGAAAGAAAACTTGCAATTGAAATTTAATGCAGAGTAGGAGTCGATTTCTAAAGACAGAATATAAATTAAAATCGTCAATCGAACTGAAAAGATTCATTCCAAGGTTATCTTAAAATTAAGAATTCTAGAATGCATATAATAAATTGTAGAAAATTTAAAACTTAAACATGTATTGCATAAAAGAAAAATTAAAAGATTGTATAAAAAAAATAGAAATTAACTTGAATCTAGATCAGGGATTGCATTAAAGAAAATTGATTACAAGAACATAAAAGAAAATCCTTGAAATAAAAGGAACTAACAATTCGGCTGAACACTAAAAAAAAATATTAAAATAATACTTTCTTCTTCCTTCTTCTCGGAAAACAGGGCCCCTCCTCTGTTCTTTGGAACCGACACAGAGCACCTCCTTCTCCTTCGACTCTCGGCCTCCACCGAGCACACCCCTCCTTCTTCTTCTTCCCTCCTTCTTATAGCTCTTGGAGACGCGTTGGGGACTCGGACGGACGCTGAAATCGGGCGGACGGCTGGCAGCGATTGTGAGGCGCTGGGATCACGGGATCATGGCTTGGAGCTAGCACGGGTGCTGGGATTCCGGCTTGGGATTCCTTCTTTGGATGTGCCGGACGCGATGCTTGGATCAAGGAAGCGGGATCGAGGGGGAGGACGGACGCGGGATGCTGTCGCGGAAGGAAGTGCTGCTGTGAGGAGCCGATTACGGAAGAGATTCGGGCGCTGGGATTTCGGGATGCTTCACGGCCGGCTGCGAGATCTCGGGAGGAGCTGGTCCTTGGCCTCGGTGGATGGTGGACCAGTCGCGGAAGGAAGAAATGGAAGGGAGGAGACGCGTTGGATCGCTAATCACGGGATGGGATGAGCTTGGATCACGGCTGGTTCACAGGGTCGCTGGGCGGTTGCAGAGGGGAGGCGCGGTCTTGCTTCTTTGGGCTCGCCGATGCGGGATCGCCGATGATGCGTGGAATGAAGAAGAGATTGCTCGCGGACCGTTGCTCTCGCACGGGATGGACGCGGTGCAGATTTGGGAAGTGGGCGTTGAATTCCGATGGCTGGAATGGAGGAGGCGATCATCCGAGATCGCACATGGAATGGAAGGCGATCCGGGATCGATGGGAGGACGCCGTGGACGCTGGGAGGTGCGGACGGTGAACAGCTGGGATGAAGCTTGGAAAGATGTGGCCGTGGGATGGTGCTCTGATTGCTGAGATGGGGGAAACGTGCCATGCTTGGGTCAAGTTGGTGCTATACCAAAATCAATGATACTTTGGTGCGCGCGATTAGGAGCTGGAATCAAAGTTGGGCTGAGACAATGATGGGTGGCAGCCGGTAGTGACTCGACTCCATCAGGGTGATGCCCGTGGGAATTAAGACAAGTCAGATGCAGTTGGGCTCGGTTGAACCTGGACATGGAATGTGGGATGCTTGCACAAATAAAATATTAATTAGTTAATTTTATTTTAAATGATTAGCTAAAATACTAATTAAAATGGCCCGACGATTGCACTTTTGTGCTCTCATCACTTGCTATGAACAATGAGGTATAGACTTTAAGCATCGAGATGTTTTTAATGTAGAACAATGGCTTGCATCTCATTTTGTTTGTGGTCTGGATCCAACTTTTTTTCTTGATGTGTGTGTGTGAGAGAGAGATCAATGAGCTAATAAGATGCGGCTAAGCAAGGAAAGGGTTTAACAAATCAAAAAGATAATTATCTTTGCAATTTCAAAATTTTTAGTCTTTAACATTTCTCTCTTTAGTGGCCTACATGGACATAGTTATTAGAAAAAATCTTTCATGCACAAAGAAATGCTTGAGCATTTCAAAGTGACAAACAAACTGAAATTAAGTTCTCGTAGGAGTTGTTGAGGGCAGAATTTGACATTTTCTACGAAATAAATTATTAGAAATTTTATTCTTATTCTATGTTCAGGTTTTGGTCAAAATTACAAAGCATGAGAGCATTCTTTGAAATAAAATTATTAGAGAGAAAAAGATTGCCACCCTCGTTGCTAAGTATGAGGGTGTGGTCATTGGAGCAAGCTCTAATTCACTAAAAATTGAGTAGATTTATAACATTAAATATTAAAAATTAAATATAATCAATCTATAATAATTTAATTGATCTACAATTAGAGAGATGCGCAATCAAGTAGTTGAAATATAAAAAAGAAATTGATGTACCACCTTAATTACTTTCTCCGAAACCAAAGCTTTCTGCTTAACTAGGTTTTAATTTTTGTCAACATTTGCTCAAGTGAGATTTGTGATTACGCGAATAAAATAAGAATAATTATGTTTAAAAATTGAAAGCCAATTTAGAGAGAAAAAGTCCTTCATCTAATCTTTTTTTGTTGAGTATATTTTCAAGGCCTAGATGCCCACAAACACTTTTTTTTTCCAATCTGAATCTGCATGATCTTTGTGACTATATTTTTTCAGCTGTTATCTGCACATGCATATACGCATTTAGATTTTTAAAGCAATGAGTCAGCATTTGGCTTAATCCATCAAATAATAGGAACAATTACATATTGTTTACTTGTATCACCACCATTATTTGGTTCATTTGAAAATTGTCAAGATGATTAATTTTTGCTCCTAGTTTAAACATTATGCAGTTAGAGGCATAGAAACCATACCAACTCAAAGTTTATTTCTTACAGTACAAGTGTTTAAAGTTGGATAGATAAAAAATTTAGTTCAAAAAAATTATTAGATTGTTCCTCTATAATAATGGGTTAAAATTTGCAGTGAAAACATGATAACTAGCTTTTGTTAAACATCCTTTTTTTTTCATATCGGAATTGTATTATTATTATTCTTACTAACAGTATTATTATTATTGTTATTATTATTATTATTATACTGATAATGATAATGATAATAACGATGATAAATTTATTATTATTATTTTGATGAACAAGTGATTTAATATTTGAATAATTAATAAGACATTTGAGTTTGCTATAGGTAATGAGTGTTTTTTTTTTTTTTTTTTGACTAGAGACGTTTGTATCCAGATAAAAGAAAAAAATTATTGTACCTATGATCTCCTTGTCGGTTGTTCCGGCGACGCTCCCCTCGCGGGATATTAGCAAGTAAGCCATCCCTGGCCACACCGTTAACTAGACCATCCAGAGACCCAAACCCCAAAGACCATTCAACGCTCTCTCTCCTCACTTGGAACTCAAACCTTCTTCGCTCGTCCCTCTGCTCGCTAACTTTATTAGGGTTTTGCAAGAAGCCTGTTTCTAGGGTTTCGCCCGTCCCCCTCTCCTCCTCTCCAAGCTCCCATGGCGGCCGCCGTCACCGCAGCTGCCCCCCGGCCCGCAGCGTCTCCTCCAATACGGAGAGCTACGTCGACACCAAGCGGCGCGACGACGTGCGGCAGGCCAACATCATTGCTGCTCGTGCGGTGGCGGACGCTGTGCGCACCAGCCTCGGCCCCAAGGGCATGGACAAGATGATCGCCTCCGCCTCCGGCGAGGTCATCATCACCAACGACGGCGCCACCATCCTTAACAAGATGGAGGTCCTCCAGCCCGCCGCCAAGATGCTCGTCGACCTCTCCCGCTCCCAGGACGCCGCCGCCGGCGACGGCACCACCACCGTCGTCGTCCTCGCCGGTTCCCTCCTCAGCCGCTCCCTCTCCCTCCTCTCCGCCGGCATCCACCCACCGCTGTCTCCGACGCCCTCCACCACCTCTCCCTCCGCGCCGTCGACATCCTCCATGGCATGGCCGTCCCCCTCGACCTCGCCGACCCGCGACTCCCTCGTCAAGTCCGCCGCCACCTCCCTCAACAGCAAGGTCGTCAGCCAGTACTCGTCCCTCCTCGCGCCCCTCGCCGTCGACGCTGTCCTCTTCCGTCGTCGACCCCGCCCACCTGATCTCGTTGACCTCCGCGATGTCAAGATCGTCAAGAAGCTGGGTGGCACGGTAGATGACACCGAGCTCGTCAAAGGCCTCGTCTTTGATAAGAAGGCCAGCCATGCCGCCGGAGGCCCCACCCGTGTTGAGAATGCCAAGATCGCTGTTATCCAGTTCCAGATCTCCCCTCCCAAGACCGACATCGAGCAGAGCATCGTTGTCTCAGATTACACTCAGATGGATCGCATTCTCCGGGAGGAGCGCAACTATATACTTGGGATGGTGAAGAAGATTAAGGCGACCGGGTGCAATGGTGCTTCTCATCCAGAAGAGTATTCTCAGGGATGCCGTGACCGACCTCTCGCTGCACTACCTGGCCAAGGCCAAGATTTTGGTGGTCAAAGATGTCGAGAGGGATGAGATTGAGTTCATTACGAAGACACTGAACTGCCTGCCCATTGCCATATTGAGCACTTCCGGGAGGAGAAGCTGGGATATGCTGATTTGGTGGAGGAGGCTTCGGTCGGGGATGGGAAGATTGTGAAAAATCACGGGGATCAAGGACATGGGGAGGACCACGACTGTGCTTGTCCGGGGATCAAATCAGCTTGTCATTGATGAGGCGGAGCGGAAGCCTTCACGATGCACTCTGTGTTTGTCAGGTACTCTCTCAGAGAACTACCTCTTTGTTCTGCTTTCTTATTTGCACTAGTCCATTAATCGATCCAAAAGTTATTGTTGTTCTCTTAAAAACACCATTCTATTGCTTTTTTGTTGGGAAATTTACGAAGAGCTGAATGGTGGTAATTACTTTTTTGATTGGGGTGTTCTGGTGCTAGATTGATGGCATGTTGTTGTTGATTGGCTCTGCAGAGGGATGAGAGAAGGGTTTTGAGAGGTTTTCTGTTGAAAGACTTGAAATGTCTTAGGTGGGTCTTTCTCAAGAGACATTTAATGTGCTCAGTATTTTAGTATTTTTCTTGAGCTCTAGACATTTAGTGGTTGCCAGAAGGGTGACGAAGGCGATGCAATGATGCAAGGGGAAGTAGTTTGAGGTATATCGAGCAAATGAGTGATGTGAGAACAGGGAAAGAAATGAGAACTTGAAATTATGGGGTTATTAAGTACTTGTGAAAAGAAGGTAACATTACTGAGGAGGTGATACACCTTAGTATTGGTGCTCTGTTGAAATGGGCGAGGGAATTTATATCATGGGGCGGTTTGCGTAATTTTTAACATTGCGGTCAATATATATCATGCAGGAAATGTGTTCAACTAGTCTATGCATAATTCCTCAGTGTGTTTTGCACCATCATTTCAACAATATCTAGGAATAGATGGTTGTTGTCTTGACTTTTGATTGATCCATTACTTGCTTCATTAGTTGTGCCTATGGGAAATGCTTGTCTGGATAAATATTGTCGTTTCTGCCATAATCAATAGTTGATGTTACTGAATTTATATGAAAATTCATCTTGTGAGTATAGTTAACTCAATAGAACAATATTGACTAAAAATGCACTCACTACGAAGATAAACTGAAGTATGTTTATCAATGCAGACATCATATGAATATATATGCTCTTGTTGTGTAATCCTTTTTTTTTTGAATCTTTATAATCTACACCTTGCACTAGTCTGAAGATGTTTGCTGATTTCCTTTGATGTATTGTTATGGGTAAAACCATTCTTGTATAGGTTTAGATCCAAATTTGTCTCAAGTTGGATCTTGGTTGTGATTTCTTTTGCTTGGGTTTTTTATGGTAAAGGTTATGCAATGATGAATTTGGAGTTCGATGATTTTTCTAGGTGGTGGTATGATCCTTAGGTAATTGGGAGTTTGATCTTAATGTAAATACTAGTAGGGCATAGAATTTCTAGTGAAATGCATACTTGAGTGACTTATGAAATAAATCCTACTGTGGGGGCAAAAAAAATTCGCTTGGAATATTGATGAGTTAATCTTTGCATGCCTTAGGTAGGATTCTTCATTGCTTTTGTACATCAATTGGGAATTACCAGTCTTCCCAATTTGATGTTGCATCATGTCCTCGTTGTTGAGACATCAATTGATTATGGGTCTAGATATTTGGCAAGAAATTGTTTTGATTTTCGAGGTTATGTGTAATCCAACTAAATTTTCAAGAACCCCCCCCCCCCCCCCTGCATCATTCAGAGGATTGTCAATGTTTAATTATTCAACCAGTTTCTGGAATTCGGCATTGTAATCTAATGTAGTTTTATGTATAGTTGCATGCCAATAATAGCAAAGGATGCCATGGAATATTGACTATCACATTGGATGATTTATTGGCAGTTTTTTATTAGAATTCTGAATAAATGGTTCTAATATGGACATGAATATGAGGTATTGACTGTCAGCTTACCCTGCTAGAGGGAATGTTTTCTTGGATAGAGAGTGGCCTTTTGTTAAAGAACTTGTCTTCTTCCTATTAATTTCCTCTTTCTAACTTGGTTTCATCATAATATTCCTATTGTTGCACTAAGACAGTAAAATCACCTTGTTCTTTTCTCTCTTAGAGCCTAGATCATTGATTATGCTTATGGCATGAAGAGAAAAAATCCTGTTGATGGTGGGACATCCCTTTCCTTGGTAAGATTACAAGAACCCAACATCTCTAATATTAAGTAAATTAAGAATAACTTATCTAAGGAGAGATGCTGAAGAACACCTTCCTTCCCTCTATTCATAATGTTCTTCCCTCTGGCTTCTTTCCCCGTTAAGATCTCTCTCTCTCTCTCTCTCTCTCCCCCTCTCCAAGGATTAGAAGTCCATCATCTTAACCTTACAAGGAATTAGAATTTCACAAAACAGATGGATTTTGCATATGTGAAATTTTCATGACCTTTTTTGAGTCTAGTAAGTAGTTAGGGTTGCTTCAATGAAAATCTTACTGTATACACCTACAGTAAAGTCCATGTCACTGTTTCACAAAAATTTTTGTTTTGTCATGATCGCTTCTCTAGATGGAATCTCTTCAATGTTTTTTTGGCAAATATAACCCCAAAGAGGCATTGGTAAATTATGATTCGTGCAGTATTAGCGAGGCCCTTGATGTTAATTTATATGCATTTACGAAAATTGTTATTTTAGATGCCTGAACAAAGATGTTAACCTTATGCTTAGGTGATCCAGAATTGCGAACTTCTTTACATACAATTAGTCTTTATCTTTGAGTTGCTTATTCTAGGATAGCCTACAAATTCAACATTCCCTAATTGAGAGCCCATGAATCGTCACATTCATTCAAAGAGGGACAGAAAAATGGTTTGATGATGATGACATGTTTATGCTTAGTAAGTGCTTTTATTTTATCACTAAAAAGTGGTCTCCCCTTCCTGGAGATTCACCTTTCTCAGTAACATTGCCATAAGAGCAAATCCACCTTTTCCTCATCTCTTTCCTCTTGGATATTCCTTTGGTTCCAACTATTTTAGTGAGTCTGCATTTTTTAGATTTGACATAAATGGCTAAGATTTGGTGAATCTATTGAAGGTATTGACATGCTTGAATAAAACTGAAAGACAGATTTTTCACTGATTTCACTTTTAGTTTTTCTCCCCCCAACCTCCCACCCCCCCCCCCCCCCCAAAAAAAAAAAGATAAATTTAGTGGACGGTTTGATCTCAAGGGTTTGTTCTTGATCCTTTCTTTGCATCCCTGTGCCAGCTGTTCATCAGTTCATTTTTCTTGTGCTGTGACTGTTAAGGTAGTATTGAATTGAGAATGTTGCACAGCAGATGTTAGAGTGGAAAACTGAAGGTTACTTAGTGTTCTAGGTTATTTATGAGGATTTAATTGACGCAAATCAAGGAATAAGGATTTCATTTGATATTCTAGATGCCTCATTATATCTGTTATTTCTGACTCACATCCTATTGCAGTGTTCCTAATACAAAGATGGTGACTGTGTCTTTTCGGGCCCTTATTTTGATATGAAGATTTGGCAGATGCTAAGCTGCTCGCTCTAATTGTGCAAGTCTCAATTTAGTTTTTAAAACATTTGATGTGGAACCTTAACGCAAGTAGGGTTGCTTTCTTGTGAACTACTGCTCTGCAATGCCGGAGTAAGGCTGTGTACATCTGACTATCCTTGGACCCTGTCGTGCACTGTATTGTCTTACTTTTTTTGGGGAAATCTAGGAATGTGAGATTTTGATAGTAAGGTGATAGTGGACAACATTGAAAGTTTCTTTACGTGAGTTGGGTAGAACATTGTGGTTGATGGTGTTTTTTGCATGATGTTACATGTCTTATGGTTTTGTGGAATCCAGATTATGTGGTCTAAAATATTGCTATGTTGTTCAGTGGCTGTTCCTTTTCTTCAAGGCTAATTGGATTTCTGGTGATCTCTTGAGGGCATGCCATGCCCATTTTCAGCTTGCACTTAATCCTGTAATTGTTGGATGTGGTTAGCATCTGTTGTATATCAATTATAAATATTGTATTTTAAATTAATAAAGAGCTTTTGAATGCTTCCCACATACCTCTAGTGATGATAGGGAGGGCTCTCTCTCTCTCTCTCTCTCTCTCTCTCTCTCTATCTATCTATCTGGTTCCTTGTCTCTTTTTTAAAAAAGGATGAGTATCAACCCTTTTGATGATTTAGAATTTGTGATGCTAATGTCATGATTGTGGTATATGAATTTGAATGATGAATGATGTTGTGATGTTGATGTTCTTGCATTGGGAATGGACTATGTTATTGGGATAACCCATTGTGCTTTTTGACTATCTTTTTCTGTGTAGAAAATGTTTATTTATTTTTTTTATTGTCAAATCCTAGTAGTGATGATGTATTCCTTTTCTTATGGTGTCATATTGGCTTATCCATATCATGTCATGTACATATCCATGCTTCAAAATATGTGCTTGAATTTAATTACTGACTGTTTCATAGGATTCTCTCTTCCTTCCCTCTCTCTCTTATAGAAGATCCTATTTTCAGCAAGTTAAAAATCGCTTTTCCAATATTTGTTCAATTAAATTGTATGAATTATTTGAATTCATGAAATTTTTACTGTTTATGATCATTCTACGAGATAAATATCCAATGTTTCAATGCTAACACTTTAAAATTTGGTCCATTTATCAATCTAAATTGAATCAAAACAATTCTTATTGTGCCATGACCAGATGCTTAGTGAATAAGAGATTTCTGATTGCTGGTGGGGTGCTCCGGAAATTGAGATGTCAAGGCAGCTAGGAGCATGGGCAAAGGAACTGCCAAGGGATGGAGAGCTACTGTGTAAAAGGTTTCGGCGGAGGCACTTGAGGTCATTCCCTACACTTTGGCTGAGAATGCAGGGCTGAATCCAATAGCCATCGTGACAGAGCTAAGGAACCGACATGCCAGGGTGAGATCCATGCTGGGATCAATGTGAGGAAGGGCCAGATTACAGACATCTTGGAGGAGAATGTTGTGCAAACCTTTGTTGGTTAGTATTAGTGCAATTTACACTAGCAGCCGAATGTGTGAGGATGATCTTGAAGATTGATGACATAATCCTTGTGAGGTAGAGTGGGACATGTCAACTGGTATGGTTGTTTGGAACCTTAGATGATTTGTTTAGCTTAAAAACCCTCCTAATTTATGGATTGAAGTGTCAAGAAAAATGGTAGTTCTGGTTGTTTACAAGTCTGGATATTTTGGCTTCATGCTTTAAGTGTATTTCTTAATTCTTGTAGTTCTGTGAGCACTGTTTTCCTTGCTCTTCTGGTATTAAAAGTGAAGCTACGCATGCTTTTCTTCTGTTAGATGCTTGGTTTTTCGAGGAGACTATCATATTGCTGGATAGAAATCAAATGATCGGCATTTCATGGCAGCGCTGCTTGGGTTGTTCTGTGAAACCAAACATATGACTTCTTACAAGCTGTCGTTATATTTTACATCTTTCTTTTTCTACATTATATCTCATGATTCACTTGGCCTTTCTTGTCATAGACATCAGCTTTACCAAATCATCCACACTACATATATATATATAGTTGTTGTCAGCTGGAGCTGTAATGTTAGGTTGAGTCTCGTAACGAGAGCAACTCATGGATTAGTTGCCATCTTTGAATTTGAAATCTTGAAACAGATTGCGGGTGATAAGCTGAAGTAAGATGAGGATGGCGTCTAGGTCACCATGCCCCTTATGACCAGGATGGAACAAAGGGTTGCAAATGTGCAAAGGTGAGTCAACTCCATAAACCTATCCTGTCTCTCGCTCTATGTTATGTTCATTAGTTGTCACGTCTCGCAAGGGAGATCAGTATTAGCATTGAATTCTAATAGTCCTGAAATATGAGAGATCACTTCTCATGTCTGCTTTTTTCTGATTTTGAAAGTATTTCAAGTCTATGGCTCCTCTCTCGGCGTAAGCCATGTCAGTTCGACTCTTCCTGCTACCTTCTAGTTAAAGCTCCGGGGGCTATCAACGCGCACGTTGGTTTTAATCCTTCCGTTCGAGTGTGTTCGCCCAATGAATTTCCCTAACTCGCCGTCAGGAACATCTCACACCTTAAAAAGAAACCCATAATACAGCATAAACCTCCTAGTTCAAAAGTCAAATCTCAATCACCTTTTTCCTGCAATTCACAATTTAAATACGAACCATTCAAGATTTAAAATGTCAATCGCCCCGACATGTTCATAGGGAAGCTCGCCTGAATCAAAATCCGAACAAGCAGTTTCACGACATGCCACTAATCAAACACAAGGGCGATAAGTTTTGGGTGAAGTCCTCGCACTAACTAGCTAAATACCAACTTGAGTCAACCTCATCAAGACAGCACACCGTCTACTAGCCATACACCATTCCGGTTATCCTCCTCGATAGGTGGCACACCACAGCCACACATCACTCTGATGCTTCTCTCATCACTGCCCTCATACACCACACCATGATATCGGTCATCATCCATACCTCTTACCTTATCATCACTGTTGGGTCAAAAGACCAAACCACTAATATTTATGGTTCCATAATGCTCAATGAAGCCAATGGTTATACTATGTGTCCTGTTGCAGTTGAACTGCTCCAATGAAGACAACAGACTCCACGAGTGCTTATTGGGGTCATCTTATAGACCCATCTAACTAAACAATAATCACTCAAACAACTCTCCGAACTCCATAATAACTACCTAGACTAAAGATTATGGTAAGAGATGAAACTATGAAGGGTGCTGGTCGCCTGCTTTAGTAGGTGTAGCCTTTTTCGAACATTCCTTCTTGGCCTCCTCGTCCTCACCCTCTCCAGAGTAGTAGCCCAAGCCTGAGCCAGAGAGTTTGCCTTGGCAACGCACCAAGAGTGCTTTCTGCGCAGCTTCCACATTCTCTGGACGCCCCTGCCATGTCTTCAAGACCGTATTTTGAAGAGCTCGAGCAATGAGAAAGAGACATGCCAAGGGTTGGCCCTTGGTTCATAGCATTCAAATTCAAAGTTGCTTCCACTTCAGACTGCCCCCCGATAGAAACTGCAAAAATATCATGGTTATTATCATTCTGCAGCATCATCTTAAATCACTACTTACAGTGCATGCTAGTTGATGTTCAACTGGTAGCTTAAAAACATGTTTGTTTCAAGCAAACAGTCTGCACGGCCAGTCTGGCTGCCAAAGAATGATGCTCCTCGGAAATATTGACCTTCCATACATTTCTGATGTCCCAAGAGGGCCAAGACAAGAAAATGTGGAAGATAGGATGCAGATATGATAAAGAGAAAAGGAGGAGGCACCAAAAGAATGTGTTTTGGGGAATACCATGATTCAGGAACTGCAGGTGGTACTCTCCTGTGCAGCAATTTGAAGAGTGAAACCTGGCAACAGACTCTGGAGAATGCTTCTCCTTGTGTTCAGCACCAGGAGTCACCATACTGGGTTTTCAGAAGATGCCTCAAACACCACATTTTTTTCTGCAAGGTAGTAGAATACTTCTGCCCAGACTTTCTCTGCACTTCAAGCGTCCTTTCAATAGGGGTGGTCTCCATCAAGCGAATCTCAGTTCAACAATTGCACAAGCCATTGTCCTGCAAATGTGGTGTAATGGACAGATACAGTTAACAAGCATGATAATGAGGAAGAAGAGGCAAGATTTTTGGATGTCTGATAACTAATTGTTTACAGATGAGGCTGGCAGGTACAAATTCACAGAAGAGATCTCTGGTCCATCTATCAATGAGCTTGTGATTTTTTCAAGCTTGATCTTGAGACATTATATTATAAATTTTTCAGCTTGCTGAACAATAGCCTGGAATTCTCCAGCAGATGTTTAGTACTATACAATATAGAAATTATTAAGCCAGAAATGTGCAACCTTTTTAGAGATAAGCATTTTTTTTTTCACTTCTTTTCACAAATACTTGTGTCTGCAAGCATTCAGACTCCAATAGAATTGGCTGAGAACTAAGAATACTACATGTGCACTTCAGATCAATCGAAATTGATAATTAGGACCTGCAGTAGTTTATACCTTTGTATCAGAAATTATGCATTATAATGTTTACTTAACTTTAAATTTGTCAGACGAAAATAAAGTGGTGGGTTACTACCGCACAACAAACTAAAACCTTTAATTTTTCAAAATGTCAAGGCATTATAAGCTTTGAAACAGCAAATAAATTGAAAAGCAAAAAACTCTCTTTATTTCTATTTTCTGAAAAAGGTAGATAGGTTGTTTCACCAGGTACAGATGCATGGATAGACATGAATGAATTCATGCACAAAATAAGAATGGCCTGAAACAACCGACAGTTGAAAATAATCACATTATGGCTTAACTACAATACGGTTGAAAATTTAAAAATGATCATAACGACTCATCCCATTGAATCTCACTTCTAGAATATATTCTCAGGCATGTGTAGAAAAGCAATACCTGAGCAATAGCAGCATAACGAGAAAGCCCCCATGCAGCCTCCTTAATGGCCAGGGCAGAAGGACCAGAAGGAATGCTAACTACTGTTCGCCTGTACATTTGGTTACAGTTTATTAGACATTTGCGATAATGTTAGCAATTATTTCTGGATGCTGTGAACAGATTAACTAAAAAGCCATGCAGGTTCCTAACAAAAAAGGACCTAGACTAACCACTTAGCAAAACGTGCCCCTTGCTTGTAGTATTCAGCACATCTTGACGCCAATCCATCCAAACCTTGGCACCAAGATTCATTATTTGATCCTGGTAAGGGAACCAGACCCTTGGCAGGACAAGAAAACCAGAGTTTATATGCGAATCAGTATAAAATTTCTAAAGTCGGAGTTGTTGCAAGTTAAAACTAAGCATGCATGAAAACCCTTGCAGAAGTACCTTGTCGACTTTAATACCAGGGACAATTTTCTCTTCATGCAGACAATCTACAAACTTCTTTCCATCTGTTGTTGACTGGTAAAGTGTTTCCTCAAAAAGAATGGCACCAGAGATGTATTCGCCTAAACCACGAGCTGTCAGCAAAAGCTGTCTGTAAGCTTGGCGATTTGCTTCTGTATTATCCAAACAATTGAAGCAAGCCTCTTCCCACATGTAGCATTTGATTCATCGATCGCAAGGAGTCCACGCCCAGGGGAAGCAATAGATTTCTACAAATAACATATTCATGAGATACCAACAGATAAACGAAAAAAAAGAAAAGAAAAACAGAAGTGCTCAACATTTAAATATAAAAACTTTTTAATTTTTTTTAAGCTTGTTTAGCTTCAGAACTACCCAGGTTTATCCTTTTTTTTAAAAAAAAAAAAACAATATCCGTATGTAATAATCCTAACTTATTTGCTAAAATATCTATTTCACAGGGCAGCAGGGATCGGAAGAGCAAAGTCCAAGGCGTGGAATACTGGTAGAGCTGAAGTCTGTGGAACACACAGCAAACATTTGCGCTGCTTGATGAAAATCTGGAAACACTAAACCTACCTCTTATTTAGACTGCCACACACGATGTAGCAGCATAACAACAAAATTCATATTGATAAAAAATCAAAACCATTACATGGACTGAAATGATCCCATTATTATACATGAAATCTAATAGATATCGAAAGAAAGAGATAGATCATAGATGGATTATTAAAGTGAATCAATCCTTCAAGTTGACTGACATGAACACAAGCCTTGCCCTTAAATGGTGTTGGCTTCTTGATAACTGCTTAGTGTTGCTGGAAATTGGACCCAGGGGCGGTCGTCGGCTGAGGAGGAGGAGCTCCGGCGCGAGAATGGCGGGTGGCGGTCCGTCGGCGGGCGGCGTCCTCCAGGAGACCTGCAAAATGCCGGTGGCCGGGGTTTCCGGCGCCGGTCCTCCGATGCTTAAGTCAGAGGGGGGTTTAATTTTGGAGAAAGAAAGGGACTGTATGTAGAAGTCCGAAGCCCTCCCTTGGGAGGAAGAAGCCCCTTTTTAGAAGGAGAAGCTCCCCTTTTATAGGGGGAGTGCCAGGGTTACCTGTGATGTGACTGGGCGAATTAATGGGTTACCGTCACGATTCGACGTGGGCGTAGAAGTAATGAGTTGCCGTGATGGCCCGTTCCCATCATGGGAGGAGAAGGCGTGCAGCCAGAGCTTGCTTGTGGTGCGCAGTGCAGTCCATTCTTAGGAATGGTGAGGCGTTGACAGTCGTAGCAGGATATGGTCCCTGGTTGATATGTCGTGGCGTGGCCGGCAAGTAAAGCATGGTGCGGTGAGACTGTTGCAGGGCATGGCCGCAGCATGTGGACGACAAGGTCGGCCTTCTGAGGTCAGCTCGGCCTTCTGTGCTCGGCCTTCTGAGCTCGGCAGCCTGCATGAGCTTGGCAGCCTTCTGTGCTCGGCCTTCTGAGCTAGGCAGCCTTCTGTGCTCGGCCTTCTGGTCTCGGCCTTTTGGTCTCGGCCTTCTGTGCTCGGCCTTCTGAGCTCGGCAACCTGCATAAGCTCGACCTTCTGGTCTCGGCCTTCTGTGCTCGGCAGCCTGCATGAGCTCGGCCTGAATGAGCTCGGCAGCCTTCTGTGCTCGGCCTTCTGAGTTCGGCAGCCTTCTGTGCTCGGCCTTCTGAGCTCGGCAGCCTGCATGAGCTCGGCAGCCTTCTGTGCTCGGCCTTCTGAGCTAGGCAGCCTTCTGGTCTCGGCCTTCTGTGCTCGGCCTTCTGAGCTCGGCAGCCTGCATGAGCTCGGCCTGAATGAGCTCGGCAGCCTTCTGGTCTCGGCCTTCTGAGCTTGGCAGCCTGCATGAGCTCGGCCTGGATGAGCTCGACCTTTCTGTCGGATTTGGGTGCTTTAATTGTATTTGTGGGGTGGTCCATTTTTCCCCCCAACACTACCCCCGACTTCCGAGTTCGAGCCGCTTTTTAGCTCGGGCGAAGGAAGTAGTCTAGTCGTCGATCATCCTGTAATATAGCCAAATATATATGGAGATGTGCGTGCCAAGTAGGATGTACCTCTCATGCAGTTGGAGTTAAGTACTTTAGGTCGACTCAGCAGCCTTCTTTGGCTTGTGGTCGACTCAACAGGGGTGCCCCCACTCAGATCGGGACGTGTTATCGTAGGAGGCGTCGAATGGCGTTGAATGTCGTCGAAATGTCGTCGAATGTCGTTGAATGCCTCGGGGGTCCGCGTAGGTACTACCCCGTTGTCGTTGTCGGGCGTCACGGAGGGCCGCGAAGGTACTACCCCCGTCTTTCCGAAGTCGAGGGAGCTTGGGCTCGCTGTCGACTTATCGGGGCATCTCGACCTTAGTCGAGGAATCGTGCGCAAGATCGAGGGGTCTGGGAACGTACTGTCGACCTGCGACGCTTCCCGAGGTCGAGGGGTCTGGGAACGCATTGTCGACACATGAGGCATCTCGACCTTAGTCGAGAAGGCACTATGGGGGGCCGCGAAGGTACTACCCCGTCTTTCCAAGGCCGAGGGAGCTTGGGCTCACTGTCAACTCAACGGGGCATCTCGACCTTAGTCGAGGGATCGTGCACAAGGTCGAAGGGTCTGAGAAGGCACTGTCGACCTGCGACGCTTTCCGAGGTCGAGGGGTCTGGGAACGCACTGTCGACACACGGGGCATCTCGACCTTAGTCGAGGAGGCGCTACGGAAGGCCGCGAAGGTACTACCCCGTTGTCGATGTCGAGCGCCACGGAGGGCCGCGAAGGTACTACCCCGTCTTTCCGAGGCCGAGGGAGCTTGGGCTCACTGTCGACTCAGTGGGGCATCTCGACCTTAGTCGAGGGATCGTGTGCAAGGTCGAAGGGACTGGGAACGCACTATTGACCTGCGACGCTTTCCGAGGTCGAGGAAGTTTGAGACTCTATGGTCGACACACGGGGCATCCCGAACTTAGTCGGGGTCTTTGAGGGAGATCGAGATGGAGATCGGAGATGGCTTTGTCTGTTGGCGATCGTGCGTTCCCACCTGGAGTGGGGCGACGTTGGAGATAGAGATACCCGTAGGTCGTTTTTTGCATTCTCCGACCTGGAGATAGGTAAAATATTAAAAGTATTTAAAGCCAAAATGGCATCCTGTACCTTTTGGAGATATTTTGATAGCTTCCGAACTTCGAAGTCCCTCAGAACTTGGCTTAGCACCAGCTTTCTTTGGCTCGATTTTCTGGGAGAGGTGTTCTGCCCTCGGGCTTATGAGCTCGGCAGTCTTCTGGTCTCGGCCTTCTGAGCTCGGCTCGGCCTGCATGAGCTCAGCTCGGCCTGGATGAGACTGCTGCAGGTCGTGGCTGCAGCATGTGGATGACGAGCTCGGCCTTTTTGAGCTCGGCTCGACCTGCATAGCTCGGCAGCCTTCTGAGATCGGCTCGGCCTGCATGAGCTCGGCCTGGATGAGACTACTGCAGGTCGTGGCTGCAGCATGTGGATGACGAGCTCGGCTCGGCCTGCATGAGCTCGGCGGGGGCTTCGGTGATGGCGACGCTCTAAAGGAGAGCAACGTTGCGGGCGCTGTCCTGAGGACTTACACCCGTGAGGAGGGAGTACATGCTGGTTTCTTACTTGCTGCCGGAAGATAGAAGACTTGGAAGGACAATGGGATTTAACGGGGCTGTACCCTTTGCCACAGAGGCTTACAATCCCATTTTAAAGCTCCATAACTCTCCTTCTCCAGACCTCAATTTTTATTTCTCTTTCCCTTCAACTCGTTGACGTGAGACTTGGGCTACTACTCACTGGTTGCCCCCACATACGTCGTTGCAGCGGCAGCCATGCCTGATTCGAGATGGCTCGGAAGAAAGTTTCTTCCTCTGCTTAATATGAACCCGTGGAGGCGGCACAGGAGGGGCCTCCACTTGTTGCAGACTTTGGGCTGCAATGGCTAGCGCTTGGACTTGCTGCACTAGCGCGTCGAAGTGTTCGGGTTGGACTTGTGGAACTTGATCTACCGGAGATCTTGGTGGTGAATTCTGGAATGAGCGTTCGGGACTTGGATCATGATGCCACGAGGCATTAAAGGCTCCTCTATTCCTTAGTTTCATGGCCGCAACTCGGGCCATTCCTCTAGCGCCAACTGTTGCTGGAAATTAGACCCGAGGGCGGCCGTCGGCTGAGGAGGAGGAGCTCCGGCGAGAATGGCGGGTGGCGGTCCGTCGGCGGGTGGCGTCCTCCGGAAGACCTGCAAAATGCCGGTGGTCGGGGTTTCCGGCGCCGGCCCTCCGATGCTTAAGTCAGAGGGGGGCTTAATTTTGGAGAAGGAGAGGGACTGTATGTAGAAGTCCGAAACCCTCCTTTGGAAGGAAGAAGCCCCTTTATAAAGGGAGAAGCTCCCCTTTTATAGGGGGAGTGCCAGAGTTACCTGTGATGTGACTGGGCGAATAATGGGTTACCGTCACGATTCGACGTGGGCGTGAAAGTAATGAGTTGTCGTGGATGGCCCATTCCCATCATGGGAGGAGATGGCGTGCAGCCAGAGCTTGCTTGTGGCGTGCAGTGCAGTCCATTCTTGAGAATGGTGAGGCGTTGACAGTCGTAGCAGGGTATGGTCCCTGGTTGATATGTCGTGGCGTGGTCGGCAGGTAAAGCATGGTGCGGTGAGGCTGCTGCAGGGCATGGCCGCAGCATGTGGACGACAAGATCGGCCTTCTGAGGTCAGCTCGGCCTTCTGTGCTTGGCCTTCTGAGCTCGGCAGCTTTCTGAGCTCGGCAGCCTGCATGAACTCGGCCTGAATGAGCTCGGCAGCCTTCTGTGCTCGGCCTTCTAAGCTAGGCAGCCTTCTGTGCTCGGCCTTCTGAGCTAGGCAGCCTTCTGTGCTCGGCCTTCTGGTCTCGGCCTTTTGGTCTCGGCGTCTCGGCCTTCTGTGCTCGGCCTTCTGGTCTCGGCCTTCTGAGCTCGGCAGCCTGCATGAGCTCGGCCTGAATGAGCTCGGCAGCTTTCTGTGCTCGGCCTTCTGAGCTCGGCAGCCTTCTGAGCTCGGCAGCCTGCATGAGCTCGGCAGCTTTCTGAGCTCGGCAGCCTGCATGAGCTCGGCAGCCTTCTGTGCTCGGTCTTCTGGTCTCGGCCTTTTGGTCTCAGCCTTTTGTGCTCGGCCTTCTGAGCTCGGCAGCCTGCATGAGCTCGGCCTTCTGGTCTCGGCCTTCTGTGCTCGGCCTTCTGAGCTCGGCAGCCTTCTGTGCTCGGCCTTCTGAGCTCGGCAGCCTGCATGAGCTCGGCTTTCTGGTCTCGGCCTTCTGAGCTTGGCAGCCTGCATGAGCTCGACCTGGATGAGCTCGGCCTTTCTGTCGGATTTGGGTGCTTTAATTGTATTTGTGGGGTGGTCCATTTTTCCCCCCAACACTTAGTATTATGATCAAAGCTCAAATGCCCCATAAAGTGTCTTCAAAGCCCTTTTGACTATTTACATTCAACTATTCCATGAACTTCTTTTTTGGCTGTTTGACCCAAATCTAAGACCCCCACCTTGCACAGCTAGTACTTTCTTGCATCATATACTTTTAGCAAAAGATTCACAAGCCAACTTGACCCAGAAAATAAGATTGTACAACTCTCCCATGTTAAAATTTCTCTGTAGTTTCTTGAAATTGTCTTTATAAGCCCAAATACTGATAAGATTGCTGAACAGGCATGCAGCATGCAACACAGTATCACGTTATCAGTATTTACAAAAGAAGCCCACATGTGGGCCAACAGACTAACATGCTTTAGAAAACCAAACAAATGCATGAAATTTCTGACAAACTCAGACCATGACAACACAAAATCATCTCAAATAAAACCATGGGATCAGATTCCCAGAAAGGTTGATCAAGTTCGCTGAAACTTTTTCCTTTTGCTATTTCATAGATCATATTTGGTTCTTTTTCCTAAATACTTAGATAGCATGAGTCATTCTGTCATTATTCCCTCCTGCCCTAACTCCAAAATTAAAAAAATCCACTAGACTGACTCGCAATAACTTTAAATAATTTGTTATATGATTCAGAGTAGAAGATTGGGAGAAGTTTAGGAGGTTATGATTTTCATTTGTGCCATGTCCATCACCTTTAAATGCTTAAAACATTATCATGGCAATCTAATATAATCTAATATCATATTCAAACTTTAACCTTACCACTTTCCTTATTTGGTTCGAGTAACATACAGAACCAGATTTCTGTAGCCTAGTGGGGTCGGTAAGTTTACATGAAACAGTTCTGAACAATGAGACTAGAAAAAAATAAAAAAGAAATTGAAAGAATGATGTCTTCCAGAGGAATGTGACTTGCCATCAACTAGCATTTGGTGAACGGGCTCCTAAAGCTATTCTCCTTCATTTTTGAGAACCCAAGTAAAATATATTTGTATCTGTGAAAGAGACCCTTAGGATCTTAAATTTAGTAAGAATTATCCTAATACTTTAGTTCAAAGATTCCAAGCAACGAAAAAACAGCAACAAATGCTCCAAAAATGATTTTTCTTTAACTTTTTTCACAAAAGAAAGATTTTGATATATCACAAAGTGGCCTACTTAATTGTCTCACTTGGTAAGGGATTAAAAATCATTCTTGGTATCCATTCTCAATGTTCCTAACAAAAGTCCTAGAAGACGTTCCTAGAAACAAATAGATCTTGCATTAAATGATGCATAAATCGATCGTTCCAATATAAATTGCTTCTTCCCTCTGTTTCTCATCCCTAGTCATAGCTTGCTCAATAAACAGTCGATAATAATAAGCTAAAAATAAAATAAAATAACCCTATACTCCTATAGTCTTCACGTGAAATAATTTAACTATACATAGATTTCCTTTCATTTTTGTATTCACATAAACAGGAACTTGAACTGCCCAACAAACACAAGATTTTGAAATGATTTAACTATACATAGATTTCCTTTCATTTTTGTATTCATAAAAACAGGAACTTGAACTGCCCAACAAACCCAAGATTTTGAAATAATTTAACTATACATAGATTTCCTTTCATTTTTGTATTCATATAAACAAGAACTTGAACTGGTCAACAAACACAAGATTTTTACACAAGTAAACAACACCGCCAAAATGATACCTTAATCTAGCTTCCACACCGCTCAGATTCAAAACCCTTATTATATAAAACCGAACCATCATAGAAGAACGATCTTTAATCATGATCCATAAACAAACGCATATGACCGATATCAATGGAAACTAACTCAAAGACGATCATACAAACCACGAAAAAGTCATATTTTTGTACGATCCCCGAGAAAGCGAGAGATCGAATACCGACAAAAGGGGAAAATCACAAGAAACGATTCTGACCCCAGATATCGTGCTTGGAGAAAGGCAGGAGAGAAAAAGGATGGCCTAGGGTTAGGATGCGTAATTTACTCACAGCGGTCTGGACGAGCTCATCGGTGTAAGATCCGGCCCTGACCACCGGCACCGAGACCCGCCGCAACGACGGCCGAACGGACCGCCCCTCGCCCAACGGCTTCCTGCCGCCGACCCACTGGCTCGCCGGAGCACTCATCTTCACCGTCGCCATCTCTCTCACGGCCCTCCCCCTTCTGTCCCAGCGCGGACGTTTAAATAGACCAAGAAGGAATAAAAAAGAAAAGTTACGGAACCTTACGTATTTCATATTTTGTTAAGGTGTGCATACGTCGCGGGTGGTCCCACCAGTGTCCAACCAATCATTCGTTCCGTAAGAAAAAAATCGTGAAGTTGGCTTTTATGATATTATTCATCATGCAGTGCTTCGCCCCACTGCATCGGGTCCTCCGAAAGCCGTCTCTACGACCAAAGCGAATTCTCCGGCACGGACCTAATGCAATTACTAAACTACCCTTATATTTTAAGCTGCGATCGTCGCCGCTGGATTGTGATCGGCCGGATGAGAATGGAGTTCGGAAGCGCCAGGACATCCTCGGTCAGCGAGGTCGATTCATGTGTTCCTCCTGAACTTTTATATTAGCCAATAATATCTTCCGACGTAGCATGAGTACGTCATGTTGCTGTTTGTCTTTATGGAAGTACTATGGATAAGTACAAAGATCCAAGGGAACAGTTTCTCTCCTCTGCGTTCCACGTACATATTGGCTGGATTTGGGCGCGGGTGTAATCATCATATATAGCAAATATTTATATTTAATATGGGATCCACATGTGGCGGTGGCGGCGGCGGCGGCGGCGGCGGCGGCAAAAGCGGAGGCGGGGCGGGCTGGGCTGCTATCGGAGCGTGACAGAGCACTGCTAATTGGGCTGCTTACACGAAACTAGTATGAGTTGCTGGGGTACCAAAAAAAAAAAAAAAAATTTGCTTCTACGGCACCATATCTCATGCTTGTTTAGAGGATATCCCCAATGTGATTAGATGCCATAACTCAATCTTGGACCAAATTTAAGATCCACTCTTTGATGCACTACCTTGGTATGGTTGGGTTTGAACTCGATGGGTGGAGCCAACGTTACCTGTTTGGATTAGGCCAGCTTTTGGAGAGCCATGCTTTGTCTGATTTGAGAGTAGATCTGCAACGGGATGGATTAAGCTCCAAATTGTATAACGCCTTTAAATCAAGGTCGAGCAAAATCTGAGGGGTGCAAGCGAGTCGGGGGGGGGGGGGGACTCTTGTACCCGGACAATTGGCTTAACCAATCTCAAAGAGTTGCATGATGACTCAATAGCTCCACCTCCACATGAGAACTAGAGTCGGTTTTGGTGCGAATCTTGTAGAATTTGAGGTAACTTGATCGATCTTGCATTTGCCCAAGTAAGCTAAATTGTCTCGAATCTAGGTACAAGCATTTTGTATCTTGCAAAAATTTTGAGAAAACTAATATTGAATAACTACATGTTGTACCAACATGTGGGAAGGCAACAGATTAGTAAATTAAGTTGGCAGAATGAAGCAAGAACCTCTCATTTCTTAATCACTTATTGGTCTAAAACATAAACATTATGCTCAAATGAAGAAGTGCGCAATAATCGTACTCATCAACCACATGAATCCATTGATTGCATGAAGGGCATAAATTAACTGATTCAAAATTCTTTTTGTTAGTTTAAAAGAATCAAAATTCTTGATGAGGTGAAGGGTAATGTGATGCGAGTATTCAATGATTTTGTTTATAATATAATTTTCTGATAAGCATATCTTGTTACTCTAGTGCTCTAATTTCCAAGGAGGTAAGGTTTAGATCCTCCTCACTAGAAAATTTCTTGTTATATGGACATGAAGAAAAGAAGAAAGAACGTAAAAGTAAATAAAGAGGAACTCACCTGAAGCCAATTGTAAATCTAAACAATAAATACAGAGAGTGCTGAATTAATCAAAGTCATAATGCATATTATATATTTTTATGAGTAAACAAACATTCAAAATATATGAAGTAATGGATTCATCAAAAAAAATGAAAATTTCAACATGGAATCTATCTATTTTCCAACAGTGCATGATCAAGTTAGACATTCAGCTAATGAATTAAAAGAAAGAGGAGGAAACAAATTTTAAGATGAGAAAAATGAATTAAAAGGAGAAAATCATATTAGCAATATCGAAAGAGAACACAGAGGAGAAAAGTATGTGGGTTGTGAGAAAAGAGTATCATGGAGGTGGCTGAGGAATGAGGAGGGAGGATGTGCGAGAGGCAAGCTTTCCGTTGTCAGCGGGGAGGGGAGGCGTCCAACCCTAGAGATCAAAATGCGTGTAAATATGGGTGCTGTACCTAGAAATAAGTTATTTACCAAGTAGGGACTTCTAAATAAAGTTACCTTTTCAGTGGTCATTTAGGATTCGTTTGGTTTGCGGGAAGCATTTTTCCTCATAGGAATATGATTTCTAGAAAATAGATTTCTGGAAAGAGGATACTTGGAAAAGTAATTTTGGTATGTTTGGTTGACCATGAAAAAAGTAACAGATTTTCAGAGTGCTTATGTTTGGTTGACCATCCACTTTCCTAAAAAAGTTTTGTGTAATTCCTATTATTTTCTTAATAAAAATTAGGTTTTTAATGCTTTGGATCAAATAAGGATCCTTGATTTGATGCTGAAGGATCTTTTTGAGAAAAAATAAAAATGTTTCGATTTCCGACTTACGGAAAAGTAACTTTTCCATGTTTCTCATATAAAAGACTTTCCCATAAAACGTAGGAATCATATTTCCACGGAAATACAACTTGTCCGTCTCTCTCATTTAAAAACTCTAACCAAACAAGATGCATCTTTTTACTTTTCCGTTGACCACATTTTTCTTTATTCTTTTCCCGCGAACCAAACGAGCTCTTATAGTTAACTAGTCTCTCTTGCCTTTTAGTAGTAGTCGTATTTGCATCCTTTTTTTTTTTTGACATTTTTGTGTTCCCATGTAGTACCTTGGAATCATTATAAAGTCATTAGATGGAACACACACACACATACATATAATTAAAAATATAATTTCTCCAATCAAATAATTATTTTCAGATTTAATTTCTTGATTTCTTATGTATGGTGGTCTCAAAATCATTCTATAGCCTTGGCGATCTTATTATTGCACCTAAGCCATCTTCATCCAAATTCTAAAATGGATGCAAAAAAAGTAAAGAATTGAGAAGGGAAGAGAAAATCCATCTGTAGTTGGAATGAGCAAGATTGCCATCTTAAAAGAAAACACAGAAAAAGCAAAGGAGTAAGTAGAGAAGGAATATGGGATGGTAGATGTGGGAACATCATTGTCTAGGGGTGTAAAAGGGTTAGGCTAGCTAGAAAAGAAGGGTCGGGTTATAGTGTTAGGCATTTTGAGTCGGGTTAGGTGACGATTTTAAGATCGAAATCAAATTCGATACTGGTCTAGGTCAACCTCAAGCCAACCCAACTTTGGTCTAGCCCATGCATTTGTATATAGCTCTTCTTTTTTCAATGCTTGCATTTGCATATAATATGTATAACATATACAGAATATGTATATACACACAAAGAATGTGCACAAGTCATTTATTTATTAGTTATATATTGTAGTATTTATTTTGATTGGAATTAGATCAAAGCCAAAATAAGACCAGATTAGGTCAGGTTGGCCCGGTTAGGCCTGAATATGACCTTTTCTAACCAACTGGGTTTCGGGACAACATATCCCGGCTAAAATCTGGTCTAACTAATAATTGGGTCAGGTTGGGTTGACCTGGACCTGACCTTGGCCTAGCCCATTTCTATCCCTTCTACAGTTCTATTAGATAGTTAAAGAAGAAAACTTTCATAAGAGCCTGTTTCATGCATGGACTGCAAGTGATTTGAAATCTCCACAGATTATATGAAAAGGTTATTATCTTTAAGCCCCTGCGATTATCTAAATTACATAAGGATCTGGCCGTGGAGTTTTATGCAGATTTTTTGCAGAATATGCTATGGGCTCCTTTGTTGTTTGCTGTAAAACTACTAAAATGCTACCGGATAGCAAGTGTAGAAGACTGCAAACGTTGGCAAACCTCTAATTGGGACATTGATAGCTTGAGAAGTCCTATGATTTGAGCCTTAATTTTGTTTTGCAATTTCTATGAAAAATATGATAAAGGCGAATTACCCATAGGCCCCTATGCTGTCCTCAAATTAGTTTAATATTTTTGGGTCGCAAGCTTGTAAGCGTTGTTTTAATTGTTTGTATTCGAATATGGTTAAAGGGGATATGACTGCACGTCCTTGTTTTATCCTTGACTTATATAAACATCCCTCATTAGCGAGTTTCATGTAGGGCTCGTTTGGTTCGCAGGAAGCATTTTCCTTCCTAGGAACATGATTTCTGGAAAACAAATTCCTAGGAAGAGAATGCCTAGGAAAGTATTTTTGGCATGTTTGGTTGACCATGGGAAAGTGATAAATTTCCAAGGTGCTTATGTTTGGTTGGCCATCCACTTTTCTAGGAAAGTTATATATAATTCCTATTATGCCCTTAATAAAAATTAGGTTTTTAATGTCTCTTTAATGCTTCTTTAATGCTGAAGGGACTTTTTGGAAAAAAGTAAAAATGGAGTGATTCCCGCCTCATGGGAAAGTTACTTTCCCATGTTTCTCATGGGAAAGACTTTCCCATGAAATGTGGGAATCACATTCCCATGGGAATACAACTTTCCCTTCTTTCTCCTTTGAAAACTCCAACCAAACAAGAGGCATATCATTACTTTTCCGTTGACCACACTTTTTCCCTTTTTTTTCCCGCGAACCAAACGAGCCCGTAGACATTGCAAATCATTCACAGCAGAAGAAAAAAAAAGAAGAAAAAAACTGACATGAGAAATTAAGATTTGTACTTTAAATTGACTGCTATTTTATATTTAATCATTGTTGCTCGAAATTATTATGCATTCCTTGAATTTGATGGTCATTTTTGGTTTGATCTATGCACAAGATAGGAAAAAATATGTGCACAAAATAGATCTCACTACGTGCAAATTATAAACTTTATTATGAACATAAGTATAAAATGCTAATCATTCATATGCAAAACATAAAATAAAAATTAAACAAAGGCTTGAGTGTTAAAATTTTTAGTAAGAATGGCAACGGGTAGGGTGCCTGTAAATTTGTACATTCGTACTTGAATTCATTTAAAATTCTACTGCATGGATCCATTCTAAATCCTATTAAAAATTTATCTAAAAATCTCAAATCTGTCTTATCAAAAAATGATGAACCCATAAGGTACTTGAACCCGCTTGATTAATATTTATTCTGATTGAGTTATTCGGGTCGAGTCGAATACCCGATCCGAAATTACCAAAAAAAAGGGGACCTATAATTACAAAAAATATATATGAAGGAATAATATCAACTAAACATGAGTATAAATAATTTTATGAATAATCTAAATACAAATAAGTTTTATAGCTTAGTGGTAAAGGTAAAAATTAGATGCCTTTGAGATTTAGGGTTCAAGTTCCCTCACAACATATATGCTTTTATAAAGTTTTATAATATATTATATATATATTATACATAATAGGGTTTGGGTAGCAAAGATCCGAGGAGTAAGTTCGAAATCTGTTCCAAATCCTAAAGAGTTTTAATTTCAAATTCCAAACCCGTTCCTAAATTCTATAGGACTTTGCTAAATGGATTCTATTAGAGGTTGGGATGGGTCGGCTATCTAAAAAAAAATCTGTCCGGCTGCCATCCCTAATTTATAATGATGCTATTTGATAATCTCCTTTATTAAAATTGCACTAATAGATAATTATTTGCAACCAATGTCAAACAAGAAACAAAACATGCAACGTAAATGCCTTTATACAATCAATGCTATTGTTTTCCATCCATCACAATTGACTCAAACGATGTTGCTCCAGGAGAAAATAAAAATAATTTTTTATTTTTATCTCATAGTACTTTTTACAAAGTTATCCCAATTAACTTAACCTCCACTTTCCACTTTCATTCTAGTACATTTTTTTTTGTTTTTTGTCAATTGCAGCCATATCCCACCACAAGCCCTTTCCGGCTACGGACTGATGCCGACACTTACATGGCATAAGCACATACACGGATACGTGGCAGCTAAAAATTTAGCCACCACAACTCTGTCCGTCAACAACAAGACAAAACTAAAGCCCCCGAAAAGGATTAAATTCCCTAATACTCAAAAATACCCCTGTAATCATCCTGTTCCATTCCCCTCCCGGTGAGTCGGTCACCGCAAAATCATCTTCCCATGTCCCATTTCAGTATTTCATCCGCCACCCCCGACCGGCCGACAGTGATTCATACGTCCGTTCCGTTCAGATAACGCTCACTGGAGGTGACCGGAATCGGATCCATAAACAAGGCCCCCCACGTCCCCCCCCGTCTCGACATTTATCGTTACCCCCGGCCTATTGTGCATGCATTCAAACCAAGCGTCCGCAGCGCTCCCTCTCCCTCCTTTTGTCCGGCCCTCTCTCCCCCTCTTCTAAACCCCGAGAGCTCTCTCCACTTCTAATCTCTCCCCACGCCGAAACCCTAGCGCTCGCCGCCGCTTCCGAGAAGGGAAGCGGCCGAGGGCGAGGCCGCCATGGGCGTCTCCTTCAAGGTCTCCAAGGTCGGAACCCGCTACCGCCCCAAGCTCCCCCCTCCGGATTCCCCAGCCGGCGCCGGAGAGAAGGATGCGGATCCCGACACCTCCGGCGACGCACCCGATCCCAAGCTGACCGATCGCGAGGTGAGCTCGGGCTTTCTTCTAGGGTTTCCGCTTTTATTGAGCCTTCTGTCGTATGGTCTCTGTTTTTCTGTGTCTGAGTTGTAGGGATTTGGTTTCTTGGTTTGATCTGGGGTTTTGATCTCGTTTAGGATTTGCGTGGCGGTTTCTTCGGTGTTTTGACTGGGATTTAGGGTTTGGTGATGATATCTTAGTGCAGGAGCGGTCTTGCACTTATTATTTTAGTGTTTTTCCTTTTAATAGCGTGGTTTCCGGATCATGATGTGGCTTTTGTTTTGCGGTATGTGCTTTGCCGTGTTTGTTTTCTTGAAATACCAGGGCTGGTAGTGACCAAAGTTCTGATTTTTTACTCTGTTTTGCTGGACATATCGGTTGTTGTCGATTTTTTTTGTTCTCCTTCTTCTTCTTCTTTTTGTTTTTTTTTGTTACTGTTGCTGTTATTGAAAATCTAGGCGCCCTTAAAAGTCTCTAGGGGCTTTAGATGGGCCGGGCTCAGGTGAGGGGAGCATTCGTTACCATTCTGTAGTGGACTGAGTTAAACGATCCCAAACTTATCTTGGTCCAACATGGACGTCCCATCACCCAGCCAAGGGAGTTGCATGCAGCAAGCAGAGATATGGACTTAACCCGAGCTCAGAAATCGGAACAGTGTGTTTTTGAGCCATGCTTAGAATGATGTAAAAATTATGTAATTGTTTGGACACTTTCATATAAGGATTCACTTTTAGATCTCAAGATGTTGGAATTGTGGAAGCTAATATCGAGACTGTCAGTGATTGTTCCACAACTTACTGGCGATATTATTTAATATGGGTCAATGTGTAATTTTAAGGGGAATTAACGGTATAAAAGTTGCTGCGGTCGTCAACTGTTGATGGGCCTTAGTTTAAAAATAAGGTCTGGTTTGTGTTGGAAGTATATACAATTTACCCTGTAAACAAGCCTGTTCTCGTTTGCTATACAAAAACCTGAAAGATCCTCTTCCTCTTTGGTTTGATGGGCTCAGGAGAATAAGTGCTATGTTTTTTACATTCACAAGTTTGTGAAACAAATAACTGTTAGAAAATCAAAAAGAACTATCTTTTGCTTCTATTTTCAGTAAAAAGAATCTGAAAATTAGATACTTTCTAAATCTTGGCACGGAGAGATGGATTTTTTATTAATATTCTCTCAAACATGTGTATTTGGCCAGGGTAGTTTATGTTAGATCAACAGCTTTACACTTTTTTGGAGTATAGAGTCTGCAAGTTTATTGCCAGATATTGTGCTCTGCTTATAATATTATCTATCCAATATTTTTTTAAACCTATACTATTCTTTTAATGTAGTCATTCCTTTTTAATTCTTAAGACTTCTTCACTCACATTAGTAGTTTCAGTTTCCATATAGAAAGAGTAAAATATATAAGCAAACCATATTTTCTACCTTGGATTGATGCCTAATACAAGTTTAAGATCCATTGAATGCACATAGCATACCAACAGAAACAAAAAATTAAATGTCAATAACAACAAAACCTTAGAAATAATAACAGAAAAATGACATCATCTCAAATATAGAAAGAGGGCGATATTGGCTTTACAGACTCTGTTTCATGCGTGCTACGTTGAGAGTCCAAATGCTTCAGCCTAAGCAACTGGCTTTTTTTTTGCATTAAGGTAACAGTAGTTGCCTGGGTTTAGTAACTGTGAGGCAAATATTTTGTTCTTAGCTCAGTGTCAATCTGTGGACTTGCATTTGCTCCAACCCTTACCACTTGGGTTATGGGACTCCTAAATGACAACAAATTTGAGTTTTGATGCGAACCTAAAGGATTAGATAAATGGGTAAAATCCAAATGTCGTCATTTATTATCAATAGACACAGCATATTTGGATTATGATGACAAATATAAGGACTAGGGGTGGGGTACATTGTTAAGAATATGTCCTCCCAAGTATGACTTGTAAAGATTGTATGCTATATTAGTTCTGTTCTAGACAGAATGCATGCATAGTATCAACACTAGTTGGTTTATACTGGCATCAATTACTTTCCTTGTGAACCGGTATTCATCCAGTTGCAGGAAAGAAAGGGAAGAGTGAAGAAGATAACTACAGAAATAGGAGAGCTGCTCAAGCCTTTTCAGTTATGATGATATTTATGTCCTATTGTACAAGTGCATGACTAAATTAAAAGAAAAATGTTTGTCATGTAAAAAGTTGGTACTTTTTTAAGAAAGAATGATTTCTTCTTTAATATTTATCTAAACTTACTTGGTAAAGTGCACTGGTTTCATTTCCAACAATGGGCAATTTTGTCTTCTAATTTGTTACTCATTTTCAGAGGAAACTATGGAAATAGGAGAGCTGCTCAAGCTGTTTATGATGACTGTTATGTCCTTTCATCATTATACAAATGCATCATCAAACTAAAAAAAAATGATTGTCATGTAAGAAGTTGGTACTCTTTTAAGAAAAAAATATTTTCTTCTTTGATCTTTATCTAAATTTACTCAGTAAAGTACATACTGGTTTTATTTCCAGCAATGTGCAATTTTGTGTTTTAATTTGTTACTTATTTCAGATTTTTCTTTTTTATTATCTTGTTTGAAACATAAATGTTCTTTATTCATCAAAGTAGTTCATGATATGCCAACTGCTACTGTTTTTGAACCCTTTAGTCAATGATCTAGTAGAAGGTGTTTTTCCCTTGTGTATGGGCACGCTCATATATACACATGTTTGCATGTGTACTTGCATATCGATGAGGGTGGTTTGTGTGTGTGAGCTAGTTGTAAATTCCTTTTGGCCGATTGGTTCTTCCATCCATAGCTGGCTACTGTGAGGAGGGTAATGTGTCTCTAACTATTATATGAAATCGCGTGAGCTTATTTTCTTACTTGAAGATGGTTGCATGATTCACATGGAGGGTAATCACAAACATCTTTATGAAGAATGCTTTTTAAAGCATATATTTGTATCAAAAATGAGTTATAGGGCATCCTTGAATGGTTTATTTTGAGTCTGTTGGAAGGGCACACTATTTATTTTAAACTAATGATTACAACTGCTTTATTGTGGTGACTTTCTTGTCCTTTTCATTAGTTTATCATTTAGTAAAACCCTAAATACATTTTTATGCTTATGACATGCATTTGTGTACATATCCGTGTGTGCGTGTGTGTGTGTGTGTGTGTGTGTGTGTGTGTGCATGGGCCCACGCGTGTGCGCACGGGCGCATGTGCATGTGCATAACATGCATTTGTGCTTGCTTGCTTGGTTGTTGGCTGGACTGTTCCTTTATGAACAGCAGTGGTTGATACTGCTGATTAACTTGATTTAAATTCTTTGGAGGGGAATCATGCAAACAAATTTTAACCAATTCCTCGGTACTTATGGTTATCTGACTAACATCGAAGATACCTGGTTTTATCTATTAATGTTGGAGACGTTTCTAGTCCGCAAGTTGAACTCCTATCTGAGATAGTTTTGTTTCTTAGGTTGATATCATTGTTTGCTGTCTCTCACTGTATTGTGAAATGGTTATCTAATATCTTCAGCTGAAATTTTTATTTGTAAGGATACACTTTCCATTTATATTGAATTTTATTCAACATAATTTATTTTATGTTTCCCTGCTTATCATGCAGGTTGCATTGCCGGGTCTAGGTGATGGCTTTGCTGGTTCTGTTTTATCAGCAAATAGTGAAAGCAACCTTGTTGGACCAGGTGACCAATTCTGATTCAATAGAATGGTGCCTTTTCTTTTCTTTTCTTTTCTTTTTTTATTTTGAGTTGCGTTGACTTCTAATGCAGATCATGAGGTATCCTTCTCTCTAAACTTATTTCCTGATGGATTTTCTGTTGGAAGACCTACTGAGGTTTGTTGACTGTACTTTTGATTACTATAACAATTCAGTAACAGGTATGTAGAATTTGCCACTTAGTGCTATTGGGATTTCCATAGGGTATGCTTTTGCCTTTGCTTGAAGATGCTCCAAAGTTGCTGCACCCTTATGATAGGGCATCGAAGACTTTGTTCTCTGTAAGTATGCTGATTTATATAAGTTCTTACTGCTTCAAATGAGTAATTTGTTCTAGAATATGTACTCGTTGACTTCTGTTCAATCATATATAACATTAGTTTTGAAATTCTTAGAGAAGATGTTTTTGATTGAAGGCTAGGAGGGATATCAGCAACAATATTCTGGAAGTTGTGACCAGAAGAAATTTTGAAACATGTTGACATGTCTTGGAGTTGAATCTTTATACTTTTTCTCCTAGAAACTTGGAGCTTTTCATTGTCTTTTCTCATAGTAGTTTCTGATAAGTACCAAGTAAAAGTCAAAGATGACTGCCTTGCATAATTGTGTTCTGTAAAGTACTAACTGTCTCACATTGCAAGACACCATCTTGAAGAACAAGATACACCAAAGGAAAAAAAATGCTCGTAATTCGTCCCTTCTTATTTTACCCTAGATCAACTTCTTGCTGTTCGATAGCTAGGTTTCTCATGACTCAACCCCGTTGCTTGCAACGTCCCTTCTCTCGTGGTTCCATATGCCATAGCTTGTTTCTTGG
Organism: Phoenix dactylifera; assembly: GCF_009389715.1. Taxonomy (NCBI): domain Eukaryota; kingdom Viridiplantae; phylum Streptophyta; class Magnoliopsida; order Arecales; family Arecaceae; genus Phoenix; species Phoenix dactylifera. The sequence continues at coordinate 2,876,660 of NC_052399.1, forward strand.
GATGCCATCTTGCCATTGCAAACACCGGTCTCAAAGCTTCTTGATACTCTTGGCACTAACTTTTCCCTAAAACATATGATTGGAAAAAATCTCATGATGTGTCTTAGATCACTGTCATTCACATATTTGGAAAATCAAATGCACGGCAGTGGCATTGTATTTTCAATACGTCTAGTGAGATAGTGTGGTAGAATCTTTTGCTTGGTGTTACTTCATGTTTGTAGTCTGTACTTCTAAGCAATTATGGTTGAATGCAGTATGTTGTGGTAGATTGCTAATAGCTAGTTTCTTATGAAATAATTTCCTGTGATTATGCAAATAATAGAACTGTAATAAAATTTTCCCAAAAGATTGTTTTCTATCTAATTTCTGCCTATGCACTTCTCCATAATCTAACTATTTTGTTTGGATCTATTCATCAAAACTAATGTCGCGACTGATTTATGATCCAAAGGTATCAAAATATGCTACCTCTTTGGTTTCATGAATTTCATTTCTTAAAGATCAATAAGAGGCAAATAGTTGATATCCGTGCCCATGAGATTTTGCGATGCTATTGAAAACGAGGCATGCTAGACCTACATGCACGCTTAGGACTCTTCCGTGTACATGCTTTGTAGGCTTAACACATTGGCTTAAAATTTATTCATGCAACCTCTTTGCTCACTGTAGGACTCTTTCTCGATAGCATCGCAACTGATTTATAATTCAAAGGTATCAAAATTTCCTGCCTCTTTGGTTTCATGAATTCCATATTTTAAAGGTCAATAAGTGGCAAATAGTTGATATCTGTGCCCACAAGATTTTGCGATGCTATCGAGAAAGAGGCATGCTATCAATAAATCTTTGATCCTTTGGCACATACATATGGAATTCTGGATTTTAACTAACCTGTTAACATGTTCTAATTAGTAGAATATCAATACCATGAAGCATTGTAGTTTCTCTTGGATTACTGAATGAAATACAAGTATTGTAATGACAACAGGGGAAATGGATCATTACCTGTTTTTATGCCCTGTTCTAGTCTGGCAAATCAAAAGAACTTATGCCTCCTGAATGGTAATATTCTAAACAAGTTTTTAAAACCATGAGTCTGGTATGTATGTAGTAAGTATTCTTGCATGCTTACATTTTGTGCTTATTATTTGACCTTTTCACTTATTATATTTTGTTGGATAGGTGGAAACTAAGTATGTAAATTTATTTTTTTGATGCTACCTACTTATGCCATCAATTTGCTACTAAACTCTCTCTCTTTCTCTCTCTCTATCCCCCCCTCCTTTTGTACAGGCAATTGAATATGGATGGTTGCCGAGCGACATCTTAGATGACCTACCTTGCAAATACTTCAATGGAACTCTTATTTGTGAGGTGAAGTAGCAATAAATGCTCATAGAGGAGGCTAACTGTTATTTTCCATATAGCATTCTTTGATTTAGATCTCCATATCTTCTTTTTCTTTGTGTTTGTGTGTGTGTTCTGGAAAGCTCCATATTTATAATTTAGAAAAGTGCTGGTCAAGTCGAAACTTGAAATTAATTGATTTTTAATATTAGGAGATTATGGTTAATTCTGTTTTTGAAATTTGTCAGGTCCTATATTATTTAAAAGGAGAAGGTTGTTCCTGACTTCCTGTTGAAGACTGCTTATTCTAGTGAAATTTCCTGTATTTTTTTTCTTAGTTGTAAATTCATTGTGGTGATTATGTACTTACTTGTTACATACCTCTTCAAATTTTGTGAAATTGAATTGACATATTAATATCCTGTAATTTTATGTTTTACTTGATCATGATGAACATTATTCAACTGTTTCTTTACCCCAAGTGTTTATTTTTATTTTATCTTTTTATCTTTTTCTCGTTTTCTCTTTTTCTCTTTTCCCCCTTTTATCTTGGTAATATCAGGACATTACTCGAGAGATATTGGCCATTGTAAGGGAGTGCACTGTTATATCTGGGAAAACCATGGATGCTTTAGATATTACTCAACATGCACTTTAATAGTTGAGTACATTTTCCCCATTTTTTGCCCAATTTCATGTTCTTTTATATAGGTTGAGTAATATGGATATCTTATTATCACTTAAATATGGTATATATGTTTAATGCTGACAAATAAAGGCAAAATGAATGTACTAGTATTGAAGAACATGGATCAGTCGCAGCCTTTTCAGACTACTTAAAGTTGGTAACAAAGAGCCAATTACATAAAAGACAATTGCTTATTGTTACCAGTTGTGTTCAACTTTAGATAAAATAATGTACTACTTTGTGAGATGCCAGAGTTTGCTCTCATTTCCTTTATCATATAATAGTTATTTCATGAAAATGTGATGATAAAAATCTTGAATTGATAAAACATCAAATCAGCATGAGGCACAATGTTCCCCTACAACTAAATTTGAAGTCTATAAAACTCCATCTAACTAGAGCTGTCAATTGAGCACATTACGTCATTTTAAGAGGCACTTATGGATCCTAATCTAGCCATTTTTAGCATGCTTTTTATCTTTGTGATCCATGTTTGGTCTTGAAAGCAAGCAATGGCCTCTGTTGTGATGTAAAAGCAGGCAATAGCCTTCACGAATGACTTATAGTTATATTGTCAACATTGAATTCATACAAATTTTAATTTTGTGATAAGAACTGTTTGATTGATAGTGTTTTGGATGATAATGATAGGATATATGCTGAAGGTGTGCATAGCATGGGTGTCAAATAGTTTGTAATGATTGGTTTATTTAGACACATGCAACAAGGGCTGCAAAGTTCTTAAGGCAGAACATGATATGGCTAAAATGAAGGGAGTGTGAAAAGGAGATAATTAAACTCATCATAGTAGGTGATATTCCTTAAATTGATTTCAGTTGCTCCATAAGATCTCAAATAATGAGTTGGCATCTTGCTTTTGTTTATAAGATATGATTAGTGTACTAATTTAATCAAAACATGCCTATATGGTTTAAGACTTGGTGTTCTTGATTAGTCATGCTCATTTCATATAAAAATGTTAACAATGCAGTGATTTTTATTGACTCAGTTATGTGCCCAACTCCATCTATGAGATCAAGGTACCATGTGATCAAATAAGACACTTGAGTGTTGCTATGTTGGTGAGTCAACATTTGAGTCACAAAACCTGCTCGATTAGCATGATCTAGACTGAGTTATGTAAAGTATTAATTGAGATGTGATTGATGATCACTTGTAATTATGTATAATTATATTATTTGATAAGCAAGTCCATTTGTTGCTTGCAGTGAAGGTTTGAGATTAAAACTATTAACTTAAATATGAATGAGATAACAAAATCCTTATGATAGAACAATTTGCCAATATGTTATAAATTTGGAAAGATGCCAGCTTGTTAAATGTTATTTTAAGCTTTGATGCTATGATATCTAGGCTTTAGCATAAGAGGAGTGTCTATGATGTAATATTTCACTGTTTGATCTGTAGCTGTACCTGTTTTAGTTTCTCCATGCTTATGGGCCATAGTCAGTGTAACTTGGTGATTGAGTAGTCTATGATTTATGCATGGCAGTTTGGTCATTCACCACCTGTTTGCTTTTCACCCTGATTACTGAAAGTCCCAAGTTGCATAACGATGAAATACAGCTTTGCATAATCTCTTATTTTTCTGTCCCTCTCTGTCTTTGTTCATTCTTAATCAAAATTTTCTTTTCTTTGTTTCTTGTTGCTTTGGATTCCTTTTTATGCATTTTGATTATCTCAAGCAGTTTTTCCATAGTTAGAACTACTTTCTAAACAAGGGACCGCAAAACAATATCAAATTCCATAATTTTTGAGACCTTGCAATGCAACATATTATTTGTTTGCTCATGTTCATTCATTTGCTTCTAGGGACATATCATTATTTGACTGAGCAAATAGAGATGTTGCAACTTAGTAATATTTTATTTCCAAAGCGGCCATCATATGTAGGGAAAGAGGGTACATTTGTTACATAGCAGCACTTGTGTTCAAGCTGTTATTATATGAACCGATGATCTTTCTGACTTTCATTTTATTAGAACTCTTGTTTGAGTGAGACTGTAGAAGATTATATTATATGGTGATCGGTGCTAAGTTATATGGTGACCAGAATGAATATATTTTTAAACAGGTGCGGGATTATCGATCTTGTATGTCAAAATTTAGAAACAGTGATTCTTCTGGAGATGAGTTTCCCAGAGTTCAGAAAGTGTGCTTACGGATGGGCATGGAGAATGTTGTCAAAGACATGCCGTCAATTTCTGATGACTCATGGACTTACAATGATCTATTGGTCAGTCTAAATGATTATTCTGTTTTCTTGGTGCTTCTTGGTTATTTCAACTTCAGTACATTGTTAGTATGTATTTGTGTTTCAGCAAGCGGAGTCTCAGATTGTGAAGGCCTTGCAACCGATGCTTTATTTGGGCCCAGATCCATCCCTAGACAGGCTTTGTAGAACAGTTCCAAAACAGGTGTGAATGTTTACATAAGTTCCACTTTCATCTCCTATTACCTAGTTTCAAGCAGCATGATATTTTCACCAACAATTTGTTTCACCAACTTTTGTTGCCATGTGTAGGTTGATTTAGGGATATATAAACAAAAGCTGATGAGCAAGCAACATGACATGCTAGAAGTTAACCATAAATCTACTAATTTAGACATGTCAAGCAATGGATATGCTGAGAGTTTGAAGTCCCAAACAAGTTTTTCCTTCAAAAATGATTCTGCACATCATTCTCAGTGTGCCATCTCAAGAAGCATGCCACATGTGCAACAGGTTGACAGCATGAAAGATGTTACAGTGCCCTCTTTACCATTGGCATTCCAACCAAACTATAATTTAGTAGTCAGTTGCCCTTTATCTGTTTCCAGTAATGTGGTTTTTGCATCAGCACCTGATCAAAATCTCAGAGACTCTTGGCTTGGTTTGAAGAATCCTATTAATCTTCTTGGAAAGAGGACTAGATCTAAAATACAACCAACCTCCAAAACTAATGGCAAAAGGCCAAAACAAGAGCCACCAGACCTGGTTTCTTCACAGATAATTACCAGTCAAAGGGACACTCTGCTTGAACAAGAACCACAACGGAATACTACTCTGGCACAAAAACATCAGGAAGCTCAAAATATGCAGCATCTCAGATTTCATGACCAAAATTCTTCCCAACAGCAGAGGAGTGAAGCATCCATTGAAAGAACTGGAAATCTGGAAGCCGAAATGCCCTCTTACTTATACCAAGAGCATGTACAACATATTGTTAAAGAAGAGCCTGGTGAGACAGAAATTTTATGCAGAATAGAGGTAGAGAAGGACAGAGAAGGCCATGCACAGGATATCAGAAGTGAGATTTCAAGTGAGCAGCAAACTCCATCATGTGTAAGAGCTCTGCCTCTCCAGATGCAGGAAATTGGTGCTGGACAGTCTGTTGAAAAGTATCCGAAGAAGGAGAGAGCTTCTCGGAAAAGGAAACCCTCGCAAGGCCCCCAAGGTTCAGCTCGGGGTTCAGATTCTCACGTGTCCAAACTAGGAGATAGACAAAGAATATTGTCAAGTTGCAGCACATCGCCAAATGTTACTGTGGTTGGATTATCCAAGGATAAAGTTGCATCAGTGCCTGCTGCTTCAATTGGAACTCTTTCTGCAAATTCTGCTTCTAGCAGTTCTTTGATACAGGAGAGTCAGTTGACTTTACCTAAAAGGAAGAAATCTAAAGCTCTTAATAAGGTTACATCTCAGAGCATGAGTGAAATAGGATCTCTAGCACATGTTGGTGAATCAAATGTTTCATTCGGATCAAACAGTTCTTCAGTTGGGATTGGATTATTGCCTCCTTCAGGAACTGATGTTGATCCTAGCGCCTTAGAGAGGTTCTCAAAGATTGAGGTGGTGAGCCAAAGGTGTGACTTAAGAAAAATCGTTATTTGTATTAGTTTTTCTTTTTTTGTTTCAGTTGGGAAGATTTGATATCAGCTTCAGAACCAGTTATGAAAAGTTTCAATATCAGAATCACGTGCGTGCTGATATTTTTATATGTTCTCAATTTCTCATCAATTCTATAGCACTAATATTCTGTCAAACCTATTTTTAGGCATGGACTCAACAGCAAAAGAAACAAAATTGAAGAGTTTCCAACAACAAAATCATTATCTGAATGCTCTTTGCCACCAGCCAGACTTGTAATGCGGGAGGATACTGAAGAATGTGGGCCTCTCACAGAGAACTTGTGCATGTCAAAGTACTTAATTGGTGGAAGCAGGAATGCTCACAAGACCCGAAAGATTACATTTGTGCGTGTGAGATTTTTCTTTAGAGGTAAGTCGTTATTGAATCTTACTAATTATTCGCTAATCCTGACTTTCTGATATTTATGTTTATTCTCCACAGGAAATGGTATCCCCTTCTTGGTTGATGAATCTCGGTGCAAATTAATCCTTACTGAATCTGAGGAGCTTGACATGCATGAGGTCAGAGCAGAAGTTGTCTTTGGAGACAAAGAACAACACTTCCATACTGCTCTTCTCCACAATCCTGTGAGTATTTTTTTGACTGAAGTAACATCTGTGCAAGTAACTGTCGCTTGCAGTCTTTTCTCACCCGCACGATAATGTGCTTTGCAGCATCATGCGGACCTATTTGCTGCTCAGTTCGCTTCACTGGTATGTTTGCCTTCAACTTCCTCTTCTAATTATGTAAAATGTCAAAATGTGCCTATGAAATTTGAGTTCAGTAGTATGCGACTTTTTAATGTTGCCATGTTGTAGTCTGCATGACAATTTGCATTATAATTGTGTCATCTATCTTCTGCAAGGGCCATAATCTGGAGATCCTTTTGATATCCTGATCTTTGATTTGGTCTGAGCAATTCTTAAGGACAAAAATAACATTGTTTATAAAATGTTCCAATGGATGATAATCTATCCTGAATAATCTGTAGTTATTTTAAGGGTCTATACCCTTGAATGGGGTGATCATGTCAAATGCATGGCGAACAAGCTACAATATTCGTACAAGCATTCTTTATAGCAACCAAGTAGAGTTGGCGGACTTGATGTGAGCACTAGCTTGATTTATGATCAAACAGTTTAAAATTTTTCCCATGCACCTGTCTGATACACATGCAGATGGAACGCGAGGGCTACAAAGTCGTGGATGATCAACTCCAGCCATTGTTATCCTGCACTCGTGGCCTTTCTATTGATTCTGTACATACTGATTCCCGTGGAGTTACTCTGTATCCTTGCACAACACCTGTTACGAGCCAGTCATTGAAGCCAATTTCCCCATTTGGTGACAGCATCTCAGCCTTGAACTTATGCCAGTTTCCACCTCAGAATATTCAAATGCCTTCAAGGGCACCTACGTCCTCTTTGAATTTGACCAGGCAACAGCAGTTGGATATTGTTTCTCATCTTAATTCCGTGCAGCAACAACACCCTCAGTTTCAGAGTCCCCTGCCTTTTGTTTGGAACAACCCACTGGTTAACACAAATATGCATGTGGGCAATGCAACACCCAACAGCATTGCCCATCCCAACACAAATATGCAGGTGGGCAATGCCACACCCAACAGCATTCCCCATCCCAACACAAATATGCAGATGGGCAATGCAACACCCAACAGCATTCCCCATCTAAACCTTCTTCGCTTGCAGCAGAGTAAATGGCAGAATTATGAGCAACAAGCAATCTTACAGAATAAGATGACTATCCTTGGAGCCACCAACAATATCGTAGGCATGGGGGAATGCGAATCTGGGTTGAATGTCTGTCGCAACAATGATCACCTTATTCAGGTACCTGGGTTGAGTCACTCCGGTACGCAATTCCTCCAAAGAGGAACTTCTGAAACCTCTGCAGCTGTGCTAGCAAAGCTGAGACAGGCAGGCAGTCAGGGAATGGGGGTGGTGAGTGGTAGTATGCCTGCAGGGAGTTCGACTTATGGGATTTTTGGGATGACAGGAGATGGATCTTTGCTGGATCAGATACTGGGAAGAAGCTGTACCGATCAATTCCAGTACCGAGATACACAGCCTACTATCTTTCCTAACAAGCAATCCTTGAACCTGAGCACCAACAACTATGACCAACAGCGTCAGCAGAATATGCATCCAAGGGGAAATCTGCAACTGCCATTGCAGCAGCTGCAGCAACAACTAGCCTGTCAGCATGATTTGCTGACTGTGAATCAGTCAATACGACAGCTGCAGCAACACCAACTAGGCTCTCCCCAGCAGCACGAATCACAGATATCATTAATGAGTCCAAAACAGTTGAGCTCAGGGTCGGCTAGCCAGCAGGTCAATACTGGTATTGCTAATGCTGGAAGCCCACAGGTGAGCTCCCAGACAGGCGCTTCTGGTGGTAGCGTCGTGAACTCACCTATGTTACAGGGCCCTCAGAAAGGAAATTATCATGGCAAAAGTTTTATGAGAGGGCAGTGAAGGGCTTTCTTTTTCTACCTTTCTTTTCTTTCTTCTTTTCCTTTTCATTTCAAGAAAGAAAGTAGAGCAGGGGGGTCGGGGGGTCTGCAACAGCTTAAATGCAGAAATTGGAGAGGAGCTCTGGTTTTTTATGTGGCTGCTCAAAGTTCTTTCTGTTCACAGTTGCATCAAAAAGACTGTATTGTGAAGTTCATTCTGCTTCTCAGTTGGTAACCAAGATCTCTTTTTGGCTAAAACAGTTACCTTGAAATCTGGATATTTATACTATGTTTATGTTGTTTGGAATAAACATCATGCGCAATATATGATCAATTGAACCAGTGATGCCTGATGGTGGGACAAAGAGATGAACCTGTTTTTTTTTTCTGGTCTCGCTAAACTTCTGGCTTATGCCTCTTGTTTCTTTCCTTTTTTTTTTAGGTGAGTATCCTGGAGGTGCAGCTGATGCGCTCGTAATTGTCAGTGATTTCGACGTGCATGTGTTACCAGCTTATGCATGCTTATGTGGGGCCTGCACGTTAAGTGGTCGAAAGTCGCGGCATGCTTATGTGGGGTAGCGGCAACGTGTGCATGTCGGCTGTGCCTCTTTTTTTTTGTGCGCGCGCGTGGGCGGGGGGCGCAGGCTTTTAAAGAAATGTCTTCGGTATAGCTGCTCATCAATAAACTGATGCCAATGGGAGGCTTCTGTCGCACTTAAAAATCAATTAGGTGGCTGCGCTTCCGTTGCGACCCCGGTTTCCAACACTACACCTGTTTACCCCAGGATCCGCTAAGTGTGCCTCAGTTGCTTGGCGCGGGCACTGGATACTACTGTTGCAACGGGACAGCCATCAAGATTAAGGCCCCGTTTGGAAGAGTTTTTAAAGGATCAAAAAGTACTCTCCGTCCCTCCAAAAATACTTTTAGACAAAAAAGAGTATTTGATAAAAATTTTGAAAAGCTATTTTAGATTTATCAAGAAACTAAAAATAGCTTTTTGAAAGAAGCTTTATTTTAGAGCTTTCTGAAAAATCTGTTTTGAACTTTGTCGGAAAGCTATTTTTTGACCATTAAGATTCAAAAGATCGCACGTAATGTGCTACTGCTCGTTGATAAGATTAAGTCTGCGTCTTGATCCAATGTGTAGTATATTCTTTGGTAAGTTTTCTGCTGTTGGAGACTTGTTGAGTTTATGCCCCTGCTCCTCATGGGTTTGAGGACTACAATGTCAAGGGATGGGTTTGCCCTTCTGCTAAAACCTTTCTTTTTTGACCCATGGCCATCGAGTTTCTTTGGACCTTTCAACTACCTAGCGATGTCCTTGTCGCATGGTTTCCCACATGTTTTGATGTTTGGGGTTTTTCTAGCCAGACCTATGCTTTTCCATTTGTGGGCGTTTGGTGACTCCATTTGGGTCACCACAGTGATCTAAGATCATCAATAATCCTAATCTTGAGATGATATAATCCTTAGTGATCTAAAATCAATATATTTGGTAAGCCATGTTTTAGTAATTAAAAATCCTCGAGTAGCGATAGATAACCTGTTTGGTATGATATGTTTGGTATGATATGGCAATCGAAGATTACCAGCTATATAATACCAAAAATACTTTTAACATATCTCAAATAGATTTTTTATGTATTTGCAATTTTCATGAATCAAGAATATAAGCAAATATGCTGATTCTTATATGGTTCCATCATTTTGTTACAAATTGTATTTTTAGTGATTCCTACCTCTGGACGGTATCTACAGAACACTTATATTTTTTTTGTTGTTCATTCACACGTCCTAAATGTAAAAAAATTGTTTTTGTAGTCCCAAGCTTGTTATGCACTAATGAATAATAGAAGAATATTAAACAATTCAAAACATATAGGTTCAAGAAGTCTCCATGTCTTTACAAACAAAATAATCAATCCCTCGTCACCTCAATTTAGAATGACCTATTTTGTTACACTCAAACTGCATACAAGACAAAGCCATTCAGCATACAACATGTAGCACATTTAACAAAGTTTAACTTGAATAAATGTGAAAAATTTAGATATACCAGTTCTCTTGGATATTATCTATATTATAATGTCTATGTGGCCAACACCATGAATAAAATGGGATAACACCAAGAATTGTAATAGCTGGATTATTAAAAACCATAAACATCCAAACTCCACCAAATCCACAAACATCCAAAGTATTATTTTCACTACAAATATCCATAATAATCAAACCATAAGGTTGACAAAACTATAAAACTAAACAAGACAGCAAAATAAGAGAAAAGTACCACCACAAAAAAATAAAAACTCCTTTTCCAACCAAAAGAAGAAGAAGAAAATTATTTCATTATTTTGATTCGTGCTTGGAAACAACTACACTGTCATTATTTCAAGTTAGTGTTTTTCTACCTGATCTTTATCTATCAAAGTATGATTTTTTTTTTTCTTTCAAAACAGTCGTTGTCTCATGAGATTTTGTTTCAACTCAAAGCTTTAGAAACAATTGTGTAATAGAGAACTCAGATTGTACAAGCTACTTACTTGTGCTAGGCAGGATATACGTTGATAAGAGATGATCTTATCTTAAATACTATAAAAGCACGAATATTTCTGTGTAGACGCCATTCTAACCCTTAGATGTTCCTATCATCTCATCCCCTAGATCAAACATCATTCTTCTATATCATCCAAACTCCTGAACTCGCCAACAATAATTCTGTCAAAGCAACAACAACCGTTCAATTTAACAGGGAGCATCTAGACCATCAATTACCATATTCACTAAATTACTCCACCTCCTCATTGTGCACCAAAATAATAGTAGAAATCCACCTCCTAATCTCAGTTCTCAAGAGTCTATATCCCAATTAGAAATAAACTTGGCCATGAGCAAAATAGAGGCAATTGCACACCTAAGTCACCGGTATACCTTCTTGCCCGAGTATACTTGTGATTCCTCAGGTCCCTCCAAGAAGATTGCACCTTCGTCGTCCTTACACTATGTTAATTATTGGAGTTAAGAATGTTTTGTGAGTTAAGGCCCTATTTCAGCAAGGAATCCACCCATTAAAGTCAAGAAATTTATTATATAGCTACTACATAGATTGAAGGAATTACTTTCTTCTCTTCGATCGAATCAGAATTTGAATTATTCTATAATTTCAATGTAACTTTTGTCGCTCGTGACACTAAATGCATACCCTTAACTATAAGAGATCATGTTAGGGTTTTAAACAAATAATGTTACGATAGCCTTCGAGGCCATCCTTTATGCTGTACATGTGCATGACATAGTTTTGATAAAATATAAATTTTATTTGTTAAAATAGTGAACCCATCAAACAATAGCATTGTATTCTCATTAATGTACACAATTTGCCATAAAACTAATAAAAATCGTTGGGACATCCCTTCTAGCATTGTCACATAAAAGAATGAATGCAATTGTGGCCAAGTAACAGTTATTATCATCCAAATAACAGGATGAATGGTGTCTTCCAATGGCAGAGCTGCTGTCATTTGGAGTAATGGTTCATTATTTTTCAGTTAAAAACATTCAAAAAAAAAGAGAGGCCAAAGTCTTGCTTGGTTTTGAAATAGGAGCTTCGCCCCCATTGTAGCATCGCAAGGAAGAGAGGGCTTTTCTCTCCCCTCCTTCCCTCTCTGCGGCTCTCCGCCGCACTCTCTCTCTTTATCCTCCTTTCCTCTCTTTTTTTTTTCCCCCACTCTTTCCTTCTTCCTTTCTCCCTCTCTCATTGATTTCTCAACGGGAAGGCCGGAACCATTCTGGTCAGCTGGCTCGATGTACTTCGAATCGAGCGGTTTGAGATGGTACCATCAACTTTGCCTAAAATTATTTGGACATTAGTCCATCCAAGGCAACGGCAACCAAAACACCAATCATGTGATCATCTTCACCTTCAAGTTGATGCGGCCCGTTGTGATCCGTCTAATCCATGTATTGGCATGATCGACCTTAGTGCTCAGCGACTCAGCCCATCGGTATCGCACGAGCCATCTGATTACCAGCCCAGGCCCTCCAGATTCCGTTGGCCCAGGCCCAGAAGGCCCTCGAAAGGGTTTCCGTTGCATATGCTTTGAGATAAGGACCTCGCCAAGATATCTAACGGCTAATAGTTTTTCCCTTTCCTAAACAAAATAGGAGAGAGGGAGAGAGAGAGAGAGTTGTCGGTTTCTAACTCGGTTAATAAAGAGGCAGAACAAGAGGCCCAGAAAAGGAGAGAGGCCGAAACCTCTTCTCCTTTGTTTCTCTTTTCCTTCCCCCAAATCCTCGAATTCTAGGTTTTGTTTTTCGTCCGCCGATCATCGACGGCGAGGCGAACGCCGGGCCTCATTAGATCTTCGAATCCAAGGAGAAGCCGGAGGAGAACGAGAAGGCTGGAACCGAAGCGTGCAAGCCTGTTGCACCGAGGAGTGGTTCAATTATTCTTCTCTCTAGAGCTTGGATTTGGTCTCTTTGTTATTGCGTTTTCTCTTAAGGAAGAGTTGGAGAGTGAAGGAGATAGATGCGGTTGTAATCGCAAGTTCGCAACCCTGTGGAGATCTGGTGGATGAGTTCATGTTGTTAGGGCTTCGATTCGTTCTCTTTGTAAAAATAAGCTCTCTGCTCGACCTGTATGGATTCTTGTTCTGATGTTTGGAACCAGTAATTCTGGACAGTGATTTTAGTTTTCTTTCTTTATCTTTTTAATTTCCCTTGTTCTTGGTTACAATTTGTGTATCAGAAAAAAAATAAAAAAATAGTAAATCCCTTGCTCTTTGCACTTGAATTTTGAGGGGGGGATTTTGCGGGATATCAATTTTTATTTATAATTCTATATAGGAAGGCATAAACAAATTGTATTTATTAAAAAGAAAGGAAATAATATTAGAGTTCCTGCAATCGATGGCGAGCTCTGGATTATCGAAGCGGAGTAATGGATACCTTGGGGTCACGGAGCCAATCTCGTGGAGTGGGCCTACTGAATTTGATATCACAAAGACCCAGGAGCTTGAAAAGGTTTCACTTTGCTCATGGGCTTTTGTTTATGTGTCAAGTTTGATTTTTGGAAAGATTGGATTTTTGAACTATGATCTCTGTTTTGCTCAGTATCTTGCGGATGCTGGGTTATATGAAAGCCAGGAAGGAGCTGTGTCTCGAGAGGAGGTTTTGGGAAGACTGGACCAGGTTATCTCTAATTTCATGTAATTTGATCTCTTCCATTCATTGCTTTTCATTCCTTTCTGTGGATATTGATACCATTGGAGGTTTTAACAGATTGTGAAGGTTTGGGTTAGGAAGGTTAGCAGGGCCAAAGGATTCAACGAGCAATTTGTGCAAGAAGCAAATGCAAAGATCTTCACTTTTGGTTCTTACCGTCTTGGGGTACTTACTCACCACTTTATTTGTCTTTTGCTGATAGCAAACGAGCACATGGGATACTTAAAATGGGAAGAGCTATTGATTCTGTTAGTCAATACGGCTTTATGTTACTATGCTAAATAATATGTTTGCACTTGCGAAAATGTGGTTACTTTTGTCTTTTCTAAAGCTGACTTTGCCAAGTTGTTAGCTAAAGTCCTGAAGGCATTTAATTTATTTATGTACTCAGTTCTTCTGATAGATGCAAGAAACAAACTTGTTGATAATTTTTTTCTTATTTTTTTTATAGTAGAAGGGATGGGGATGGAGGTCCACCTGGCTCCATTTGAATAAGAAAATAACCCTTTTGCTAAAATTTAACTATGCTTGAGATTACCAAATTTTATAGTTATCTTTTGAATAGGGACATTGAGTTTTCATTTATAATCTACAACAGGCGAATGTTAGAACCTACCCCTTCAAGCAGGGCTTGATGCTCTTCTAACTATCCTCCTCATCATTTCCAAATGCCATCCCCCAATCTTCTACCGCCATTGTCATTCTACCATCTGACCTCCCCCATTGTCTTTAAATGTGTGCCAATATGCCATTCATTCTGTGCACTTTGTTGCATGACTGTCATCCTTTGCCACTCCTTTCACTTCATCTACCTTATTCACCCACCATTGCCTTCTATACCACCATTGCTATCCTCTTCTGTTAGCATCATCACCTTGTTGGCTCCACTCTTTTCCACCTCAACTACATCTTGCCACCTTCAGCACCCTCTCAACTGCCATCATGTGGCGCCTCCATACCTCTAATCATATCACAATGTACTGCTGGTATGTTTATGTTGCCACCTCCATTTTGCATCCTTTATTAGCCCTACTTCTGCATTGTCATCACCACCCTTTATCTACCAACATGCTTAACACTGCTGCTACCATCTTCTACAACCGAGAGCAATTGTTCACCACCTTCGATAGGAGAAAGCCCTTTTAAGGTAATTGCACAACTTCTTAAAGACCTTTTGATACCTTATAAAATGATTGTGCCTTCAATTCATCAGGATTTCTCAAGATTTTCACTATAATGACCACAATTAGCAGTCCACTTTATGAGTATTTTGCCTTACATATAACCAACCCTCAAAATTGAATCACTTACAGAATTGAATGGCATAGTTGTTGGCCTAAAAAACCTGAAGCATGGTGCATCTTTGTGTAGGCCATTGGACGCAGATCCTGGTCCAATTCCAGACCTTAAATATGCTTAGAATCATTCATTTGCCATCATGCCATAAACACTATCAAATATTGGTCGAATAAACACATGGTAGTTGGATTCATTGGAAAAGAGAAGGTGGTGAACTTTGGACTCATCTGAAAAGAGAAGGTGATGAACTATGTGGTACAACCTGGGAAACATAATCTTTCATGTACTTTGATGTTTTTGCCAATGCATATCTGGCAAAAGAATTTTGTTTGAATGATCAAACATATGAAGCTAAACTTGCTCACTTAAATGGTGGATTTAAGGACTGATTTTGCAATTTTAATTCACTGTAATTTATATTATAATAAAACTATAGCTTAAAAAAATTTGGTATAGTTTTCAACACGAATTGAATTTTATACCATCTTCAAATGATGGGGGGAACCAAAACATGCTATCATAATACTTTTTGGTCAATTCTGCACTTGCAGTTGTTCTTTTAACAGATTCCTTTGATTTTCCCTTGTCATTCATAGTGATGTGGGCTGTTGTATTTGTGTATTATCTCAGGTTCATGGACCTGGTGCAGATATAGACACATTATGTGTAGGGCCTAGACATGCAACTAGAGAAGTAAGATTAACTATTCAATTTTTGCTGAAGATTGAACTGCTTTCATTTAGTTTGAAATACATTTTAATGAGGAAAATGTATTATTAAATTTGAATGCAGGAGGACTTCTTTACAGAACTCCATAATATGTTGGCTGAGATGCCAGAAGTGACAGAACTACATCCTGTTCCTGATGCTCATGTACCTGTGATGAAGTTTAAGTTTAATGGGGTTTCTATAGATCTTCTTTATGCAAAGCTATCACTTTGGGTAATACCTGAAGTAAGTCTGGTTCCTCTGTTGACTTTGTCTTCATTACATGCATCTTTGGAAGGGACAATTTGCAATGCCAAGGACTTATGACTTATTGCTGATTACTCCTGTTTTTTTTTTTTTTGTATATACTAGTAAATTTCATATTTAATTTGATCGTGTGTTGTCGCTAGGTAAAGAGTTAATGTTCCTAGTGCCTCCTGGTGTGAAATTGTTGCTAGTACTTGCAGAATAAACAATTTTCGCTAGTGCATATTTGGCATGTTCCAGCAAAAGATTGATGTTGGAGTTTGTTATGGCAGCATGGGAGCTGCTGATATCTTGACTAAGCTAGTACCAACTACCCTAAAGACTTGTGCCAATCCTACATAAGCAGATAAGCCCGTAGGTGAACATCACCTAGATAGGGCTTACACGACCAATGTTATTAAGGTCAGGATCATGTCATAAAATCATAGAGGTCAAATTGGACTGGATCATGAATTGAATCATAAATTGTAAGATTTCTTTTTGACATAAAACAATAGTGTTAAAACAACTTGAAAAGTAAGAGGCATCATTAAATCTTGGATCAGATCTCAATTCTAAGATTTCTTCCTATTTCTTTTTAACTTGAAAAATAGAGTTGAAACATCATCAAAAGTAAGATACATGATTAAAGCATGATTTGAATGAATAATGAGTAAGAAACCATCTTATAAGAGATAAAAAGGTTTCTCCAACAATCATAAGCTCATAAAAATCAGTTCTTTTGATTAATCAGTATAGTTTTATTTCACCATAGAAATCCATAGAATATCTTATTTTGAGTTATTATAGCCCCAAAAATTTACAGGCATAAGCTTATTTGACTCGACTCCCCTTTGAGGTAAGAAATTGCAGAAGATTTTCAAAAATGGTGAATGAGATATAAAAAATAGCTCTAGGTCTTGGTTCTGAAACAGCTAAATCTCTCTTTCCTTTACCCTTGAAAATTTAAAGGAGATTTGGTGATTTGATGTCTTGGAAGTTATCGATGATGAATTGGTCCTTGTGAAAGTTCAAGGAAATTAATTGATCTTGAAAGATGGATATCCTCATGGTTTTAGTATGTGAAAACATGAAATGGCTTTCAATCTTACATTCCAAAGGACCGAATGATCCATGGTCCAGATGCTAGGTTGAAATCAAGATCTTACAATCCATAGCGATCCTAATCCAGGGATCTGATCTGGATAGTTGAGGACCATTTTTATCTGGATTGTTGCAATCTGGATCATCAATCATAAGATTCTAACAGTAACATACGCTACTACTTTTAATTAGTGGATTCCATGGTGAAAAGTGAAAACCATATGGGGATACATAGTGCTTGGTTGCCTTGTTGGTGCATGATGTTTATGCAATCACCGACAAGTGTGTGTTGGTCTATCATGTGTCTTCTTATTGGAGAGTTTGATTCAATGATGCCGATCTGGTTATTTTGATATAGAGAAGAAAGTAGAAGTTGATATTCCAAATTGCAAATAAGGTTGATATTCCAAAGTAGAAGTATCTCTTTTACCGTCATATCCAACTACTTTTTTCCTCAAAGCTTCATATGCATCCATGGTTCACAATATTTTCTTCATTATAGACTAATAGAAAACTACTTAGAAGTTTGTTATGGTTGATAATCTACCTTTATTGCTTCTTGTGGTAATGCACTGTGTGACTTATTGAAATGCTAAAAGCAAAGATTCAAGTAATTTGGCACACAATTATATTCAAACATTATTAACGCAAAATAAGCTCGAAATTCATTATGTGGGACATGCAATAGTGCTTTTATGTTAAAAACACATTGTTGTTGTTAATGTACTGCTGATAATGGGGGAGGTTCATATGCAGAGTAATATAGGAAAGATATACAGTGTGTGTTCTTTTGGTTTCTAAACATATATGGTATCAACCTATAGATCAGGCCTACAATCTCACTAGTATAAGAAAAGCCAAAGTGAGTTAAGACATGTAACATCATCAAATGGACATAGAAATTATCATATGATGATACACAGCTTGTCTTCTTTTCTTTGTAGTTATGCTAGAAATTATGTTGATTCTAACAATACAATGTTTAATTTTATGTTCATATCCGAGTGGAGGCCAATGATGTTTGGGGTAAGGGTACATTCAAACAATTCTTATTTCTGTGGGTAGCCACAAAGAGATGGTGACTCTACCGGACAAACTTCAGAGTTTGTGAACTATCAGTAGTTGGCTTTCTTTGGGACTCAAATACTCAATCATTTCATCACTTGTCTGCCATAATTCTTTTAAAGATTTAAACATATACACCTTACAAGTTAAGCTATGTCTATACCCCCATTTAAGTTTGCTAATTTCTTATCCCACTTAAAGTATATATATCTCCCTTTTGGACTTCACCTTTTCCATTTACATCTTTTCTTTGGATTTCCAAACAACCAAATGGACTTGGTGTATGCAAAATCTGGAAAAGAAAAAGAAGAAGGATCAGACTCCTACTGAACCATGAAAAGACATTAGTATTAATTCAAAAACTACAGTTGATATATCATGTCTGAATTTTTTGAATTTGTAATTCAAGGAGATGGGATTCCTATCAAATCATGGTGAGGCATTGGTATTAATTCAATAAGTACAGATGATGTGTCTTATCTGAATTTTAATGCTTTCCTGAAATTTGCTTCCGTAATCTAGTTCCGCAACTCATACTTCGTAAAGCTAAGGATAGTGCAGGCAGTCATTCATGTATCTCTGTTTGACTACTTTATTTTAATGTTGAATCTTTTGCTAATCAACTAATCTGTTTTGTTTTATTTCAGGATCTGGATATCTCACAGGATTCTATATTACAAAATGCAGATGAACAAACAGTTCGTAGTTTAAATGGGTGCAGAGTTACTGACCAAATTTTACGTTTGGTGCCAAATATTCAGGTCCTCTGTATCCCTTGTGATCCTGATCTTAATCTTTATGGAATCTGGATACATATTCTCCAATGCATATTGAGATAATAACATTAGCAGAGAGTAGTGTCTTTCCATATGCAGATTCTGATTAATATGTTTTATTTGATGCAGAATTTTCGCACAACTTTAAGATGCATGAGATTTTGGGCGAAACGCCGTGGAGTTTATTCTAATGTATGAGTCATCTTTTGTTAATAAGGATGAATTTTCATATTGGTTTTTGTGCTCCTTGGTGACTTTTTCTCCATCTTTGATCAGGTTGCAGGGTTCCTTGGTGGTATAAACTGGGCATTGCTTGTTGCTCGCATATGTCAGTTATACCCGAATGCACTGCCCAGTATGTTGGTATCTCGCTTTTTCAGAGTTTACACTCAGTGGCGCTGGCCAAATCCTGTGATGCTATGTGATATTGAAGAGGGCACACTTGGACTCTCTGTTTGGGATCCAAGAAAAAATTTTAAGGACAGACTGCATCAAATGCCTATTATAACTCCTGCTTATCCTAGTATGAATTCTAGCTACAATGTGTCATCGAGTACTTTGCGTGTTATGACTGACGAATTTCAACGAGGCCATGTGATCTGTGAGGTCAGTTGTATTATTAGTGGTGTTATCTGCTTCAATAATATTAATGTAGACAAAGAGAATAACAGGCATTTTGTGGTGATTTTGGTGCTATCTGATAATATGATATCTCTTTAGGCATCTAAAAGATTTTTATCTTTTGGTCTGAGAAGCATCATTGGGACCAACATAGGCCTCATCTTTATTCATTCAATTATAAAGGATCTTTAGAAAGCATTCTTTTCATTCTTGGAGAACACTGATAGATGCTGAGGTTTTTTGTGCAGCTGAGTTCATTACTAGATTTCTCGTGAATCTGAAGAATGTAACTTTACCTAGTTTGAAAAACAATAGAATAATAAGATAGTTTCTTGCCTGTTTATTTACTAGTATCATGAATGTTTGTGCATCTTGATTGTACGTATCAGGCATTTAATGATTTCATAATGGATTGACCTTTCTGCAGTACTTCTTTGAATGGTTGTGTTTGGAAAGCCCATTGAAAATAATACCTAATCATGGCTATGGTAGAAAATTTGTTTTAGCATTATAGGCCATTGGAATGTACTCTGTTAGGTGTACAAGGCAAAGAAAATACAGATTTGTGATGAAACATGTTGACATGTTAAACTTTAAGACTGAATTCACCAACTTCAGTTCATCATGAAAATCTGTTTCAGTTATGCAGTGATTGAGCCTGGGTTCTTGAGATTTCAATTTTATTATGACTTGAAAAAGCAGTCTTACCATCAGTCCTTGTTTTAGGGACAGCCTGTTTCAGCTGCTTAGTATTTATCTATTTGTGGCTGTTACTAGTTCTAACTTACCTTTTTCTTATTCTTATTCTGTATATTTATACATACTTCCAGAACTCAATCCTTGGCTCTTTTTATTGGTTGGAGTGATGGTCTATACCTGCAGGAAATGGAGGCTAATAAAGCTGATTGGAGTAAACTCTTTGAGCCTTATCCCTTCTTTGAAGCCTACAAACATTATCTGGAGATTGACATCACTGCAGCAAATGAAGATGACCTCAGAAAATGGAAGGGATGGGTTGAATCTCGACTTCGCACGCTTACATTAAAGGTTAAGTGAATATTGAACCTTTTTTTTTTCTTGTTTGAAGCCACAAAAAATATCGCTGACCTTGCTGCATTTTTTTTCCCCAAAAGATTGAGAGGCACACATTTGGCATGCTTCAATGTCATCCTCACCCTGGTGACTTCTCAGACAAGTCTAGACTATTTCATTGCTGCTACTTCATGGGTCTTCAGAGAAAACAAGGAGTACCAGTAAATGAAGGCGAACAATTTGATATAAGGGTAACAGTGGAAGATTTTAAGCACTCTGTTGGCATGTATACACTATGGAAACCGGGCATGGAGATCCAAGTTTCTCATATTAAACGCAGAAATGTACCTTCATTTGTTTTTCCTAGTGGAATACGGCCTTCTCGTCCACCTAAGGCAGCCGTCAGTGAGGGTCACACTGTTTCAAAAATCAAGTCCTCTAGCTCGGTTCAGGCAGGAAAACCCTCTGACACTCTAGCTGGGAGTGGTGATACAACCCCACATATGGCAGAGGACTCTAGCACTACAAAGCTGTTGGCTGCAGGTATTCTTATTGGTGATCAAGTAGTCGAGGGGTCTGAAAGATGTAGTCCCATCACCATGACCTCTTCCAGTGCTTCTAGTTTGTGCACCAAGGAGGCTGAAGGATCAGCAATCAACCTTGTGGGAAATGCCAATGGGATTTTAAATGTTACCATTGAATCAAGAAAGAGGAAACATGAAGAGGACACAGATAGCAACTCAATTGATGCAAAACGTCTGGCTTCAGCTAAACCACCAGAGAGTGTTGGCATGGCTGCTTCTGGCATTATTGCTGCTGAGGATCCTGGCAATTGTACATCTAGTTTGTGCTCCAAGGAAGCTGAGGCACTTGCAATAAAGAAAATAACCAGTGGGTCTCCTACGAACCTGGCATCTTTACCTGAAGGACTTGATGAGCTCGAGTTATTTGAGTTACATGGGCAGGATAAAGATTTTGGGGGGGTTGCTAGTGGCTGCTCTGTTGTGTCTTCAGCTGCAAAGGATGCTCCAATGCAAGTTGGCAAGCTGCATGACAGTTCCAAGAATGGAGGCATAGAAGAGCTTGAGGTCTTCACTTTTCCTCCTATTTTCTTCACTTGTACTCCTTTGATTATTTGTTGTTGTAAATTTGGAATTATTTGCTATATTTTTTTTGTTTTGCTTTTGAGATTGAGTATGTTGTTGCTTGGATATATTACCGGCATCAGTCTGCGACTTGAGATACAGCTGCAAGTAGTCAATGGAATATCAGAAAATCTAGTGTAGAACATGTTATGGGAGAACCAAGCTACAATAATGTTAGACTAACATACAAATAGATCTCCAGAATTTCAGCGAGTATTTTTTTTTTTTTGAGGAATATCTATTAGAACTTAGAAGAACATCGTAATGCATGAATTTTCATATTTCTCATCTTGCAATGATCTTTTTCCTTAATTTGATCACTAGAACTGACTGTCTACATTTTGTTTTTGTTGAAAAAGCCGGCAGAGTTGTCTGCTCCAACTTTTGGTGGCCCCACTGCATCTACATTGAATGCTCAGCGCAAGCCACTTAAGTAATTATATTTCTTGACATCATATTGTCCTTTCACTGTTCTAGCATGAGTTTCCCGGTAGTAATTCTGGTAGTTGGATTCCTGGTTCCCACTCTAAAGGCCTTCCCTAGAGGTGGCCATTGTGATTTTGATTCCACACTGGTTCTGTGGGTTGTGTTTATTCCTTGGGTTCTTCAGTCCTTAGATTAAAACCAGTTTTATTTTTTCTTATTTGTTTCACTTTTCTTCGCAGGTTAAGGTTGTCCTCTGTTGTGAGAGCAACTGGTAAAAGTGCTTGACTCCTATGCTTGAGAACATCCAGAGTATCTGTGAACCGTCCAGTTTGGTCTCTTGCATCATGAGGAAGAGGTGGGATATTTGGGATAACGACAGCAGAGCTAATTTACTTGCTCAACATATGGCCTGCTGATACTGTCATCCTTGTATTAATACTGTAATAGGGTGACCAGTGGATTAATGGCGCCTAACCTGTTGTAATAAAATCCAATGTGCAATATTAAGATGTGGGTTCTTGTTCATCTTCTTTTCATTTACATGGTTCAATTCGATGATGATGGCGGCTAATTGAGATTTGTGTAGTTTTTGTGAGTTAGCCATGCATGCATGTGGATGGATGATTAGGAAAGGGCAAGAATTATGATAATTGGTGGCTTCCTAGGATTCCTTGCCCAGGGTATTCGCCTCAAGCAAGGGTGATGCTATTTAGCTGTGGGATTTTGTATAGGAAGGGCTACATTGAGCTGTGCGTGGGTGCTTGAAGTTGGAAACCCAGACATTGATGCTTGAATAATTCTTGTCATTTAGTCTCCCATCCTGAATCAGAATTAAAAGACCGTTCTTAAATCTTACCAAAAAAAAAAAACACTTTTCTTAAGTCAAACACGCCAAATAGTTGAAATGGTGATTTGATTCTAACCCATCAACTGAGGCGTCGGGGCTGCTTCCAAATCCTCGGAGGAAAAAACAGGCTAAAGGGGCAAGAACAAAAGATTGAAGAAGAAAAGAACAGCAGACTAACAAAACAACTGCAAAGAAAGCAGGAGGAGGGGATCTAGCATCGCTGCCGAACGAGAGAGTTCGCTTGAGAAAATTTAGGGGAGAGCATTAGCAGACCGCACTCTTAAGAAATCCTCTTGAGGCTTTTTAAAAGCTTGCACTAAAATTCTTGGACTGCATTCTTTCTCACAAGTTCCAGCAAATGGCGGAAGCCAAATGATCCCAGCCCGATCGAAAGCTCTTTTTAGTTCTCCTCAGCAGACTGGTCTTAACCAACTTGATTTCTACGAGTCAGAAAAACATAGGACTTCCACATTAGGAGGCTGATGCCAAATGGCAACGCAATGCAAGTTCTACGCGTCAGAAAGTCCAGAGAGAAGTAATTTTGCAGAAGTATAAAATGGAATCATCTGCATCGATATAGTTTCAAGAGTGAACCATTGATCATAGCCTCATAGGAATGTTGTGAAGGAGACTCTATTCCTTTGTTGACTCCGTGCTATTGGATGAAGAAGAGCAAGGAGATCAAAACGAACAACGTGACACATAAACCAACTATTTTCTGCATGAGAGAGGAGTAAGCTCTCCATCAGAATTATGAGGATTCATATACGAGTAGAAGAAATAGACAAAATGCTGAAGTGCATGGATAAAGGAAGAGGAAGGAGAAAATAGTTGGTTTGTGCGTCACTTTTGTTCGACAATCTACAAGGAAAATAGTTAGCATATTCTGAAAGAGGAAGGAGAAAATAGTTGGTTTAAGTTAATTTCTTTCTTAGTTTTCCAAGATGAAACAAAATGTTGTCTGTGCCAGATATATGAAAACCAAGTGTTAGAAAGAGTTTCTGTCAATAAAATATTCATGAAGATTTGCAAGTTAGAATGGATACCGGTAGGAGGGAGACAGAAAGGAAGAAACATAATCACTGCCATCCAAAGTACAACTATCAAATCTTTCTTCTTAGCTGAAGGTGGGGTCGGATAACAAGTTGGATGTTTCTAAAAGGAGATCAGTATTAGATATCAAAACTTAAAGATTAAACAAGCAACAACAACTATGATGACAACAGCTTAAAATCTCTGCACATTTATGAGTTCCACGTATCATCATGTATCTCAGTCCGTACTAAAGTTTCAGTTTGCTGCAGCTTAGAGCCAGCTCTGCCCTCTGCAATGCCTCATACACACTCCATCTTAGGGCACTTTAACAATGCGACACCATCAGCATCCGATGGAGGAGTTGAATGGCCTCCACTAATTTTGGATTAAACATAATCACAAACCATGTCTTCCACAAGGGAAGGTTATTCATGCTAGAAAATCCATAACAGATGTATGCTTAGATCAGGCCTCTATGTCTCACCTTAGGTAAACTATCAAATAAGTGAAAAGAGCCTGTGGTAGATATAAACTTAAATATGCTGTCTCCTACATACACAACACTTGTCTCTTCTTCACCCTTGTGTCCGTCGTCAGATCAAAGCAGTTAGAACTTGGAAGCACAGGAATTGTCCAATATGTATTTTCTGTTTATTTTTACTGTTCCTTCTCAACCTTCTTGTATTTCATGCATAATATTTCAGTACCTGCACCAAACATCTCTATTCAAGCTTTGTAACTAATGCAATCAATCTGACAGCATATTGATGAACTTGGATCCAAGCTGATGCACCCATGGACTAGTGAAAAACAATCCTCCTATTTAGGAGCTTATGTAGTAACTGATGCATCCCACTATTGGGAGATGTGTACTATAAAAATTAACTCTTCTTGAGCACTGATTGAAGCATGAAGGGGAGCATAGTATCCGAAATAGAGGCTTTCCTTTTGTTTTTTCAGGACAGCTGGATCTTGGGAATTGATGATAATCTTGAATCATAAGGGAGAAGGGCAAGGTGTCAAGCTGACCATTCAGGTTTTCTTTCCTGCACTTACTTCACATCATTCAGAGATGATGGGGAGATTCATAAACTTTGACTTCAGCCTTTGAATATAAGTGAAGTTCGGTCATTTTAATGCACACTGTACAGTTAACAAGAAGGACTGCATCTGGAACCTTTCTTCTGAGGGGCATGGTGGTAATGTGCCACCACTAGGGTTTGAACCCTAGGCCTCTCCCAAGTACCGACCATTGGACCTAAGTCTTTTTGGTGCATCTAGAACCCTTTAAGAATGCGAGTCTCAAGATAGAAATTTAAACCATTCATACATAAAAAATCAAAGAATCACCTACATTTGCATGTGATTGGTGCTAGTCTGAACATTTGTATGTCTTGGACTAGTGTAAATGATAAATCTTCTGAAGAGGTGAAGTATTTTGCTAATAGCAGTGGTAATACCTAATTAAAATAGGACAAAAAGGAGTGGATGTTAATTATTGAGCATATGCCTCCAGCACTGTTGATTAGACTAGGATATATAACAAGTATGATAAAGTTCTCTTGCAGTCTAAACATACATATAATTTCCAAGCATTGATGCACCAAAACACTTCTAAAGACACTGATTCTCGAGAGAATGGGGTATGCAATTTCTGAAACCAAAAGATAAAAGTATTGATGCTTTAAATCATTTGTCTTCCTAAACTTGACTGCAGTATAACCTGGCCATTTCTCTATGTAAAATTGAAATGACCACAAGTCTCCTATGTTTCAGTTGAGGAAGGGCTCAGGTCCGAAATAAAAGGCCATAGAGTCAGCTTATCTTTGATTTAGTACAAAAATAACCCAGTAGTAATTCAAATTACTGCAAGTCGGAGGTCTTGTCCCAGTAAATTGGGACGATTTCAGTAAACTTAAAATTGATATGAGCAAAAGTATGAAAAATCAAGACACTTTCCAGGCTTCAAGCCACGCATAGCTTACCATTGTCAGACCAAATATGTGGTGGTGGTTAGGTTTTGACATAAACCCAAAATGAATTTAGAAAACTTGGAGAAGAACTGAGAGCCAAAGTACATAGGATATGGGTCTCTTGGGAGACAATTGCTTGATGTCTAGATATCTGTGACTGAAAATATCCAAAGAGGGCATCCGAAAGGGGAAAGAACTTATGGTTACTTGACGAAAGAAAAAGGATTTAGGAGAAAGGATTAAATCGAAGGTCAAAGTGATTGCATGCGCAGTGAGTAAAATAAGATCAGAGGTCAGTGGAAGTGACACCTCTGCTTTAGCCATCTCAATTATAGTGGCCTACAGTTATTATATATTCAAAGCAAGCATGGTGAAAGCTTACCATCTCCCAAAGAGCCAGCCATGTATGTGAAGATTGCACACTTGGAAAGTAATAGATCCAGCAATTTCAAAGAAGTATATCTCAGATAACTCAAGGAACCATTATCTTCACTTATACTATTAGGTATGTGCTTATGAAAAATGCAGTTTTTAAAGCAATGTGGAGGATTTTACCATCTACAAGGTTAGTCAACCATCATCTACCTAGAAAGCAAAGCAACTGTACAAGTTGCTGAAATTCCAGTCTGGACAAGAGAACAAGTGTACAGGCACTAAACTCTGCTTCTTAAGAGATTATACGAAGTCAAAGCCGGTATAACTCCAGATACAATGTGTGCTGTAAAATGAACGGCAAAAACATTCATGACAGCCCTCGAACTGATGTGCTTAGAAGGTGAAGAGAACATTGGCACTTCGGCAACAGGTGGCTTCAGATTCAAGAGCTAGAGCCGCAGACTTGCAGACATTAAGTTCAAACATATGGCTTTCGTTGATAAGTTAGAATTGCAAACTATAAAGTCAAAAGCTCCAGAGTTCAGAAGATTTCACAGTTCAGAATGTCATTTGGAGAGTCAGCTCCGAGTCATGGAGTATCAAACTTGTTGCCTCCAGAACAGAGAATAGCACAAATGCAAGTTGTAATGAGAACCACAACAGCTCGCATATTTTAGGCCCACAAAATTTTGTAGCAAGTTAAACTCCAGGAAAAGAAGAATCTTTGCAGAGCTATTCCCTTCAGAGGCAGCAACCTCATGGATCTATGTCTTTCTTGTTTGTCTTATTTTACTTGCTAGGGTTTAATCCCACGCATGGTCGTAGTGAACCAACCCAACTCCCCCTGTCATCCATGTCCTTGAACCCTATAATGTCAAAGTCTTCATACCCAACAATCAGAATTTTATAATCTCCCCAAATTGATCTTGTTTTTCTTATGCATCATCACAGCTACACAAGATTGAGAACCTAGCCCACATCATATGGTTCACTATGAATATTACCTTTTATCAAAACTTCAATCAAATAAACAATGAGTTTGGCTGAGCAAACAGTTCAGTATGCAACATTATACCTGAATCAAAAGAAAAAACTCAACATTATACATGAACCAAAAGAAGAAAATTACATATTCTTTAAAGTACAGTCATCAGTATGCTTTGCAGAATTTTCAGCAATAAATTCCCGAGTTCGCTTAACAAAGCAAGAAGGCATTCCAATATGACGAGCATTTGCAATTATATAGAAAAAACATAAGCAAAACAGCGTAGAATGCTCGAAACAGGAAATACATCGGCCGAGATGACTCACCTCGAGAAGACAAATCTAGATTCTTCGCATGAGGACCTTTTTCGAAGCTTGCTGATCCATATACCGACGCTTTTAGAGGAATTGAATCCCTACCATCAGAGCCGTCCAATTGATGGACCTTCATCATTTCAGTGATTGAAGAGAGCAAATTAAAGTCTCTCTCAACCTACTGATCGAGCGATTACCAATAAAAGCGGGCCCGCCAAATCCTTCCGCTCGTCTGCCAATATCATCGCGCCACGTCAGATCACTCTCCATCCAGCCGCCACATCCGCAACTGTCTGGAACTCCTCGTCCCCCCACGTGTTCCTACCGTACTTTTCCGTGCAAATTCAGTTAACAGAAAGAACCGGCGATCGTGATAAGCCGCGTGGCGGATGAGATCACACGCAGACCGTCCGATTTCTTTTGGCCAAGCACCCGGTGACTTCGCCGCGAAGAGGTGGGGTGTTCTGAAGTACGGAATCTCAAACCGCCATAATTGCCAAAATACCCCTGTGCAGCTATTAAAATCCTCCAGCTTCAAGGCCACGCTTTTCCGAGATTTCCGCACAAGTCTATGGGCATTAGAGGGATTCTCCCTGTTCGAAATAAGAGCGGGGCCGCCTAAAGAAGCGGCGGCGAGACGAGGCAAAGAGAGGGAAGAGAAGGGGAGGAAGCAGCGGAGGAGGCGGGGCGGCGGCGGCGGATCAGCGATGCCGCCGGCCGTGGTCTCTGATCCGACGGCGAAGAGGAAGGTGAGGGCCAAGATCTACGGGCTCCGGACGTTCCTGGACCCGGGGTACCCCACCGACTTCCACGGCTCGTTCCGGGACAACGTCCAGCGGTTCCTCCGGGAGTGCGCCGACGTCGAGAAGAGGGACACCGCCGGGATGCGGACGTGGTGCACCCTCCTCGTCGACGAGCGGTCCGGGGCGGTGGCGCCCCTCTTCACCGTCGAGGAGAGCGTTCGCCACTCCCGCAGCCCCTTCTGCAACTATTGCCGCTGCACCGGTGAGTCCCCGATCTCATCTCCCGAGCTTTCTTGGATAGGATGGGGTTGGGATGGCGGCGGAAGAGAGGCGGGGGAGCCTGTCCAGCGGTTTCATCGTCCGATTTGGGGGAAATTTCGTAGCCGGATTTCCGGGGACTGGGGTTTCGTCTTCCTACTATGAGATTTTTAACGGTCTCTCGATATCGATTTGGTTTCTGTTTCTTCTTTCTTCGAGGAATCTTCTGATACAGATTTGGGTTTCTCTTCTTAGGTCCATTTTACCACCACCCCCCCCCCCCCCCCCCCCCCCGGCCCCACCCGTCTCTCTCATCAGAGCTTCGAGACAACAATACTGGATAGTTCCGAAAAGGGTAGAAGAACTCTTGGCTTTCTTCTTAATTTTTTTCCCCAAATACCAATCGGCTCTCTCTCTCTCTCATTAGAGCTTCGAGACAGCAATACCGGATAGTTCCGAAAAGGGTAGAAGAACTCTTGGCTTTCTTCTTATTTCTTTCTCCCCAAAAACCAATCGGTTCAATCCTAATTTAGTTATTTGCCCCATGTTAAGGGAATTTAACAAGAGATGCGAAAATATTTAGAAAAAGGGAAACCCACGAATGGCGAATCCGAAATACTTTGTTTTCTGCACGTAGTCTAAATGTCTAATAGCATGCGAATTGCGTTTCCAGAACTTTCTCATGCATCTTGAAATACCATGGAAGCCGCGTTTCCCAAGTGCTCCAATGGTTCGGCAATTGAATAGCCGATTACTCCGCCCCTTTGTTGTTACTTATCCTTAAGCTCAACTTCTGTTGTTAAATTCTATGCTTGTTTTCTGATTGCTTCATCCTTGTTAACTGTTAAGCTCTGACTTCTGCTGTTAAATTCTAATTTTGCGGTCTTTAAAAGTTAATTAAGTAATTATAGTTAATTAACTATTAACTCAGGGTGGAGCCATCATTTTGTATCCAAGCGGAGATATCACGTGATAATCCCGGCTGACGACGACTGGGACAGGCCGCTGAGTCGCGACGCCTTCCATCTCCACACACACCTCCTCCACGGCCTCCTCCACTGCAACGGCTTCGGCCATCTCCTCTGCATCAACGGCCGCGAGGGCGGTTCCAAGTTCATCCCCGGCGGCGACCTCATGGACCTCTTTGATCGCCTCTGCACCGCCCTCCGCGCCCGGTATTATTAATTAACTGATACTACTCAATCAGAGCCGTCCGTCCATCGATTTAATTGCTTCCTCTTATGGGAAACAGGGCAGTGACGGTGGACGATGTGGCGCGCAAGAGATCGATGGACCTCCGCCTCCTCCTGGGCGTGGCCCACGGCGCCCCCTGGTTCTCCCGCTGGGGCTATCGCTTCTCTATGGGGAGCTTCGGCGTCACCGAGGAGGTCTACCAGCACGCCCTCCACCTCCTCTCCACCCTCCGCCTCGACACCCTCATCGCCGATCTCGCCAAGGCCGGCGGCGACCAGGAACTCCGCCGCGTCACCAACATATACCGCAAGCTCCGCCAGCCCGACCGCGACCCGCCCATCCTCACCGTCCGCGACCTCCTCCGCTTCCTCCTCGGAATGAAGCATCGGACCCCACCACCTCCAACTCCACCGCCGCCACCACAGCAGCAGCAGCAGGAAGGGAAGGCAACGTCAACGGCCGCGGCGACGGCGGAGAAGCGGAAGCCGTGCCGGGACTTCGCCCAGGTGGCGGTACAGATGGCCAGCCGGTGGTCGGCGAAGAGGCTCCGGACGGCCGCTCAGGTAATCGTGAATGCGCTCCGGGAGCACGGTTCAATGACCCGACAGGAGGTCCGCGACGCCGCGCGGCTCACCATCGGCGACACCGGCCTCCTGGACTTCGTCCTCAAGTCCCTCGGTGACTGCCTCGTGGACGGCCAGGTGGTGCGCCGCGTGTCCAACCCCAAGACCCGGGTGCTCGAGTTCAGCCTCGAGGAGGTCCCCCACGGCGACGATCTGGCTGCGGCTGTGGCGGAGGAGGCGAGGTCTGACGAGGTGTTGGTGTGGCCCGACCCCAAGCAGGTGGAGCGAGACTTGCAGGTGATCTACCGGAGCGTGGTTGCTGGGAGGGCGGAGGCGGCGAGGACGGTGCTGGATTGCAAGCACTGGGTGAAGGCATGGGGGCTGCGGGACGACGCGGACGACCGGCTGCGGTTCTTCGCGATGTGGCAGCCGCGGGAGGAGGAGATGGGGGCGCTGACGCGGCCGCCGCCGCCGCCGGAGGTGGTGGTGGTGGAGGCACACGCCTCGGTGGGGGAGCTGCGGGCGGAGGCGGAGCGGGCGCTGCGGGACAGCTACTACGTGCTGGAGGGGTTCCGGGCTGCGGCGGTGGAGGGCATCCAAGGGGAGGAATGGGATCCCGTGCTGCTGGGCGGGGCGGAGTCTGGGTCGGTGGTGTGGATACGCGGCGAGGGTGCGGACATGGGGTGCAAGCTGCGGTACGAGGGCGGGGCCGACACGTGGTCAGTGGGGTGCTCGTGCGGGGCGCGGGACGACGACGGGGAGCGGATGGTGGCCTGCGACGTGTGCGACGTCTGGCACCACACCCGCTGCATTGGTATCGCCGACGGGGAGCCGGTGCCGCCGATCTTCCTCTGCGCGAGGTGCGGGAGCTCGCTTCGGATCGCCGCCGAGGGCTGGGAGAGGCCGTGATGAGATGGCATTCGGGCGGGGGGCATTTGTCAGCCCCTGCGGTGCGTTGACGTTTTCTTTTTTAGTTTTTTGGCTGAGAACACTGCAGATTCTTTTCATTTCATTGTAATAATTTCCCCTAGTACTTCTGATTCTGTCCATTTGCCTCTAATGATTCTAATAATCTGGCGCAATAAGAATGATGATGTACGTTGCTTCCAATTTATAGAGACCTCACATCGTGTTGTGGACGGTTGAATTTTGGTTGCTGTTTTAAAATGTTTCACATTGAACTCTACTGTCTTCGCGAGGCTGGATGCCCGAGGTTACCCAGCTTGCACAGTTTCCAGCATGATTCAATAATCTGATTCTGGATTTTTGTCATGGCAGTCAAAATATAAAGAGCGGAGGAATAATCCTCAGTAGTTTGAAGTCACAAGCCTGGTTGGCTCGAGTGAATTCTCCATCCATGTGTTGCTCTCTAATTACAACTCCGGAGTTGCATGGTGTAACTCAAGCTAGCATGATAACTAGCAAGTCTGTGATTGCCTTTAAAGACAGCTGGAACTGGAGCGGGATAAGGACTTGAAGTGGCACCAGTTTTGCGGGAAAAAAAAAAAGGTTGCTAGGTACAGGAATTGAGAATGATGTTTCTCCAACTCTTGGACCATGTAATCTATCATGTAATTTTAATCATTTTCTCTTTATAAAAAATGGTCAGCTTGGAGAGTTCATGGGATCCTTCTTATGATCGATATGCCTTGGCACCTCGAGCAAATAGGTTATTTGTTAGTAGAACCTGTTCATAGTTAGTAGGAGAATTTGATGGAAAACAGCATGAACATGCATATGTTTTGCAAGTATTGACTTATCATCTCATGTATGGCCTCCACAACTTACATAGAATTATAACTAACGAAAACAATCTTCTGGAGCAGTGATGGGAGATTGTGGTAGCCTTCCTATGGCCCTTGAGTAATTTTGCTCGTTTAGCATGAAGCAACTGACAGAATTTGTCATGTATCTTTTAGCATCATGATGGATAAATTCTTTTTTAGCAAGACCAAATAGAGAATTTGTCCTGTATCATTCCAGTTTGATCCCGAATAAAGCTATAATACGCTGATTTAGATGTATCTCTCCATTTGGCATTGTTGTAGATAGTATAACTTTTATCTGTATAGCTTTGAATGGTAAAACTTTCATTAGTATAGCTTTTATATTGTACTATATTGTATTATACCATACCATGCTATACCATGCTATCCTATATATTGCTATATTATTCTTGCTATGCTATACTGTACTGTACCATGCTGAACTATGCTATCTTATACTATGCTATCCTATACTATATTATCCTATACTATGTTATTCTATCCTATATTATACTATATTATATTATACCATGCTATACTATGTTATGCTATACTATACTGTACTATGTTATACTATCCTTTGCCATACTATCCTATACTATACCATATCATACAGGATTCCCATACTATGTTATACTACAATATGGCATTATACCATACAATACTATATTATATTTCAGCACTGTATTGCACTATGTAACCCGAGCATGTAAATCGGTGCAGTTCGTTCTAATCTAGTTGGATTATCATGAAACAACCCACTCGAATCGGTGGGCACAGTCGCATAATCCTTTTACCTTTCTTGCTTTCCGTTTTCCTTTGCCGGACAAAGGCCTCGTAGAGAGAGAATGCGAAGGCAATAATGGTGCACAGCGCCTACGACTCGGTTGAGCTTCTCAAGGGCTGCCCCGCGAGGATCGAGGCCGTCGCCTCCTACGGCTCCAAGCTCCTCCTCGGATGCTCCGACGGCTCCCTCCGGATCTATGCCCCCTCCTCCGCTCCTGCCGTCGGCGATGACGGACCCCTTTCCCCTGACCCCGAGATCCGGCGAGAGCCCTACATCCTGGAGCGGACGGTCACAGGGTTCTGGAAGCGCACCCCGGTCGCCATGGAGGCTTCCCGGTCCCGAGATCTCCTGCTCTCCCTCTCCGAGTGGATCGCCCTCCACCGCCTTCCCAATCTCGAGACGGTCGTCGCGATCGGAAAGACGAAGGGTGCCAACGTCTTCAGCTGGGATGACCGAAGGGGGTTCCTCTGCGTTGGGAGGCAGAAGAGGGTCGGAATTTACCGCCTTGATGGTATCATGCTCACCACGCGCCCACTTTCCCCTCTCTGATAAAACATTGAATTCGTTGTCGAGCTAATTTGCTGCCGTGAATTGTTCTTGAAAATAAAGAAGTAGCCAACTTTTTGATTTTCTTTTGTTAATGTCGACACCCGGAGGTAGACACTGACCAAATTTATGATCTTATTAGTAGATTTATGTTATTTTTCTTTAGGGCTTGGTTGAGGAATGATTTTAGTTGCATCATATGTTGTGTAACTTTTATGCCGAGAACAGCAATCAGTTCAATGCTGTAAAGCATTTTATCTTCTATACGTATCAAATTCTCAAGTATAGAACTTGTCTAGTTTAACTTTGACACACAATCTTACAATGTTGATATGCTTGCTTTATATATTAATTATCAAAAATTAACTTTGCTTGCTTTAATTGGAATCTCATGCCAGCGAGCAGAGTCCTTAACCTTAATTATCACTTATTTTGCTAAAATGAAGCAGAGAAAATACTGACATCTTAAAAAATGTATTCATCAGACACTAAGAAAGAGATCATTTTAATGCATTTGACTTTTACATAGTAATCATTATTTGCAATGAGATTCTTTACATTTGTCTGAATTCTCTCTGAACTCTTGTATTTTTGATCCATCTGTTTGCAACAAATATTCAAATCTAGTTTGGTTGTTGGTTAGGTGGTCGAGAGTTTGTGGAAGTGAAGGAGTTTGGTGTTCCTGATGTGGTAAAGTCTATGGCTTGGTGTGGGGAAAACATATGTTTGGGGATTAAAAGGGAATACATGATAATGAACAGTACAACCGGTGCACTCTCAGAGGTTTTCCCTTCTGGGAGGATTGCTCCTCCATTGGTTGTCCCTCTTCCCTCAGGGGAGCTTCTTCTAGGAAAGGTACTTTCTTGCATTTTGATACATTAAGATTCTTTAACTTTCTTTCTTTTACGGTCGTGATTTTGTTTTTGTTGTGTGCTGGTTCAATGGGGGCTCCTTGGATCAAGAGATGATGATCTGTTATTATTTTTTTAACAATGCTATTTACTTATGATAGTCAATATGTAGAAACTTTTGCGAGCAATCAGTAAATGTTGGTCATAAAGAATAAACAAGTCTCATCTTGTTAATACATCCCTAACAGAGTTCTAATGAAGGAAATGTACTAGTCACTATATTTTAAATTCTTTTCAATTCTATGGCCTATTCTATGATCACAGTGCTAGTACTGGAAATTAGTGGTAGAGAACTAGATAATTGTTACAATGTTGGATCAAATCAAACAAAAATCATGATAATATATGTATGTATATACTTCTGGAAAATCTGAAAGCCTCGCGAATCTCACATTTTTAACTGAAATGCTTAATTGCTGTTTTTAATCAATTTACCTGTTTGGCTTGTTTATCTGTTTCTCTAAGATAAATACATTTCCCATATTAAACTAATCCTTCTTTCTCTCTAATGTTTTTAGATGTCCAAAGGAAATTTTGAGGGTTACCTTCTGATTGCCTGAGCTTAAACTGCCTAACCCATCAGGCAGGTTTCTTTCCTGGCCATGTAGCATTCCAGATTTCATTGTGGGGTCTATCACTTGCTTTTCTTCCTAGATCAGGGATTTTGAAATGATGACATGGGGTTGGGAGCCAATAGAAGAAAGTTCTCGGACCTTCTTGGATCATATTTCAATTCACTAAGATGACTTCAGATAGATGGGATAAGTTTTGCAGGTTAAGAGTTAGATTAAGTTAGCTTGTTGATGCATTTATCATGATCAGGCCTATCATAAAAAGGTAGCATTTTATTTCAAAATGCTTCCTTGTTTCCTTCTGATGTAACATTCACTAGCCAATGTTTCATTTGATGTTCTTTAAAAATCCCTTTATTGCATCGGCCACTATTCTTATCACTTTATCTTTAGCTTATGATTCTTTTTTTTTAAATGTCATGCACTTTTATCTATCTCTAGGATAATATTGGAGTTTTTGTTGACCAAAATGGGAAGCTTCTACAAGATGGCAGGATATGTTGGTCTGAGGCCCCTGCATCTGTTGCAATCCACAAGCCATATGCAGTAGGCCGCCAACCAAGGCATGTTGAGGTAACCTCAATCACTTCTTCAGTAATTGATATTGATACTTTTCATTACAAAGCTTAATGAATCTTTTTCCTGATATAAATTGCCCAATGCGGCAAATTTCTGCAGATACGGTCCCTGAGAGCTCCATATCCATTGGTTCAGACTGTTGTTCTCCGCGATGTTCATCTCCTTCTCCAAAGCAACAATTGTGTGATTGCTGCATTAAGCAATTCTGTTTATGGCCTGTTGCCTGTCCCTCTCGGTGCACAGGTATATCCTGTTGATAACTTTTGTATAATTTCTGCACTTGTTACCTTAGAGCTGTTAGCAACCAAATTGTTGTTGTCCTCAAATTAGGAAATCGTTTTAATAGCTCATCTATGTTTATTTTATCGTTTTCACCTGCATCACGTAAATATAGTTGGAGATTGTGCGTGCATATCTCAAATCAAATGTCTTTCAAGGTTAACCAACTATCTCACACGCAGTGCTTTGCCAACAGATTAGTGCTTTTTTTTAATGCCTGATTAAGGTTTGCTCAGCTTGAGCAACATCTCCGTTTGGAACAACACTGATCTTTAGATACATATTAACATATATCTGGTCTGATCCTAGGTCATGTTTTCATGTTACAGCAGGAGGGTATTATTTCTGTTACCCAGCATTCTAATATTTTAGTCTTGTTATTTAAGATAATACATATCAACCCCATTTTGGCTAGGTATCAGTCTGCATGACATAACATTGTGTCTACTATTGGACCATATGGACACAAGAACATCATATATGCCAAATGCTGGTGCACACTAGACAAAATATGTGGCTTTCAATGTTACAATAGTGGCACAAAAGGGTACACATAAGAACCCAAATCTAAACCGGAACTTTTTTTTTAAATGCTTTGAAGTGGCTAATAGACCAACTTCTGAACATTTAAACAAGAAGTTTAAATCAAATAGGCATGCAAGCTGTTGTTGATGGACATAAAATATAACATAGGTAATATATTATTAAAATAATTCTGATAAGCATTATTTGTACAAGAAAGTTCAAAACAACAGCATGGAGCTCAGATTTTAAACTGAAAATTTCAGGACTCTATACATTGGCTTTGAGACTAAGGTGCCGACTAAGGGGTAGTATAGGCATGCATAGTTGATGCAGCCAAAGTACAAGGTCATGCATTTTTGGCAAGAAGAGGAAGATCTTGTGAAAGAGGCATACGTTTGACTAGCAAGTTCAATGCACTTAAAGGAAAAATTGGTAAAGGCCTAAAGCAGTGGCCCACCAACAAAGTACTTTTCATGCAGGTACATCAAATAGCTATCAACATGAACTCATGTAGGTATTAGATCTTTCATTTTTACCCAACTCAATGATAATTTTACATCTTTTAGATTATTCTTGCATCTCCGACAATACCACTGACTCAACTATTTAATCATATAAATAGACATAGGGAGTTAGTGCATATTTTAGTGAGAGTGCACTCCAACCAACTTGCCTTACAGCAGAACACATTCCTCATCGAAAGTAAATAAATATATGATTTTGGAGAATATTTTTTTGGAAGCCAAAGGGATTGTCATTGCAAAAATCTTTAAACTTTTAAGTTAATTTTCTGCATATTTAGGGCCTGTTTGGTACTATTTTTTCCCCATTTTTTTAATAGAAATGCGGAATCCAATGCAGAAAACATATTTGGTTACCTTGTTTCTATTTCTGTTTTTCTTAAACAACTTCCATTATTTCCGAAAAAAAGTGAAATGAAAAATTTTCACTTCCAGTTTTTTTAAAAAGTGAGTTTTCACTCTTCTCCTCCCAACCCCTCTTCTTCCGCCCAATCTCGCCTTCAACCCTGTCACCCCCGCCTAACCATACCGGCTCCTTGGGTCTCGCCGGCTATCTCTCCTCTCGATGCTGAGCTATCCCTCATCTCCAGCCATGTTGCAGGCCCTATTCCACTTCCTTTTCCTCTATCGCTCCCTCGACTGCCTCTCCACTCAATATTGGGCTCTCTCTTGTCCTCGACCACGTTGCTGGCCCCATCCCCCCCTCCCTCTCCCTAGTCACTGGCCCTCATTGTAAAAAAAAAAAGAGCGAACCAAACATGTTTTATGCTGTCAGAAATCTGAAAAAAATAAAATTCCTGTTTCTAGATTTTTTTTAAAAACAGAAAAGTGACAACGATGCCAAACACAGCCTTAGTTTAGTTTGCTCTATTTCCAATTTAATAGGAATTTAGGTTAACCTCCAAGAGTTCTAGGGGTTCTTTTTGTTCAAAACTTCAAATTATATGTTACTTGATTAATGGTTGAGATTAGTTTAGTATTTGGTCAGTGATTCAAATCTTGAGGATTAGGAGTTCAGGACAATATCTATGGCCGGCAACTATCCTCACTGTGTGAGAGGCATGCTTCAATGTGTGTTGGTACAGGTATTCAGGGTTGATACACCTTTATATGGAGATGTTATGCCTTAGAACTAGCAATTCAGGCATGGTTTCCCAATATTGGTGTATACCATCCCAATGATACTAGCTCAGGGTCAGCATGGTCTGTACTGGCTGTTGCAGGACCTGTTCACAGGAGATTTTAATCCTTGCATCTGGTTGATATGTGCCAGATTTAAAGTAACAGATGCAGTGTTGACTACACAAATGGGCTGAACTATGATTAAATGATTGTCTTTTTTTGAGTTAACTTGCACTTTTCTAAATAAATTTATTAATGAATATTTGAAAAATAAAAGTTCTCATTTGCATTACATTTTAAGAACGATCAACTTATGCATTTTATTATTTATGCTCAATCAGAGCAATCCTTACTTGCATGTTCAACTTGTTTACTAATTCTTATTTTCTTTCATCCTATTCAGTTGTTCAGAATCTACCAGGTTATTGGTAGATGCTTTTAATTTAGAAAGACAGCTTTCCTGATGCCATATTTATATTTTGGGGTAGAGAGAGAAAGCAAAGGCCTTCTGGACAGGGCCTTATGACCGGCCCTTGCTGGCCAACAATGTTGCCTATCTAAAGTCTTAACCAATCCTTTTTCTAGGGCTTCAAGTCTGCTTAGCGTCCTGTTTCAGATTGTGTTTATTTCAGAATAATTTAAAGTATGTTAAGGGGTTTTCAATCATTTGTATGATGTGTTTTAGGTGTCCAGTTAATGGTTCCTTTCTTTCCTATTAAGGGGTCATCAGCCAATGTAAAAGTAGAGATTTTTTATACTGGTAAAAGGCTTCTATAGTTGCCACTGAGGTGGTAGCTCAGCGGAACGGGGCCTTACTTCCAACCAAGTGGTTCCGAGTTCGAAACGCGTGGGCGTCGATTAAATTGAGGAGATCGGATGCTCCCTGCTCGGACACGGGGTTTGGAAGGGCTACTGGTCCGCAGGTAGCCTCGGTGGTGCCAGGTGTGACGTACTCACACGGAGGATTCGTGCCGGAGCCTAGAGAAGTCACCGAGCCGGCTAATGGATGGGAAGGGTATGAGTAAAACCGGCCAGGGTGCCCAACATACAGTCATTTCTATCCGCATCGAACATTCTCCTGGTGGGGTGGGGGCCCAATGGGGGCTGCTACGCGGGGGGGTGGGCTTGTCCCTTCCTTCCCCCTTCCCCTTTTTTCAAAGCAAAAAAAAAAAAAAGGCTTCTATAGTTGAAGTCATTCCAAGTAAATCAAGAAGTGTTAAACCAGTTGGGGAACCACAGTAGAATATATCTACAAGTAAGGAAGCAAAAGACCAAAGTTCTTTTCCTGGTCACATTACAGAAAGGCTTTATAGCTTAAGTGATTTTCCTGCATATGCTGAACAAGGTATGCTTATAAGTTATAGAAAGCTGCATATCCGATGAAACAGTTACTTGCTATGCTAACTAGATGGTGGAAAGGACTATTGGGGAGCTCATAAAAAATGCGATCGCTTGGTTATGTTCCTGGCAATCTGGGGTCTTGGTAGGGGCAAACTGAGGATAGACCTAACTTTTGACATTTTTTTTAACACTAAGTGGCTGCCCCATGGCTCAGACTTGTGCTATTGCACTTGTCAGCCCAAGACTTTATCATTGCACCAAGCAATGGACTCTTGGGAGCTCATAGAAATTAAATTCCTAAATCAATCAAGTTAGTGAATTCAAATTTGAATTTTATGGTAAGTTGACCGCTAGGAAAATAAGAATGAGAGTTTCCAACACAAAGGGTCAACAAAGTTGAAAAATTGGATCCTTGTCTTGCAAATATTTTTGATTATGAGTTCACCAAGGAATTTCAAGAATATAATCATATGGCATCATGCTTCTACATGACAAATTGCATTAATGTGCTGTGAATTCAAAACCTCTATTAAACAAGGTTAATAAGATTTAGGAGCTGTGGATCGCCAGGATTGAATCACCAAATTCCAAAAGCTGTGCTCACTTCTGGATAGAAATTTATTT
Organism: Phoenix dactylifera; assembly: GCF_009389715.1. Lineage (NCBI taxonomy): Eukaryota > Viridiplantae > Streptophyta > Magnoliopsida > Arecales > Arecaceae > Phoenix > Phoenix dactylifera. The sequence goes on from NC_052399.1 coordinate 2,916,590, forward strand.
GTGCCTAATTTGAAGTGTTCTGATCGGGGTAGGATTAGTGAATGATTGAGCCTATTAGAAGGCTCTTATTCGGGGCTGCTCGAAAAAGGGGCCGAGTAGCTTGTATGACAAAAGTTATTTAAGGAAAAAGATAAACAGGTTGCTGGCTGCTTTCTTCTTCTCTACTTATTCCCCTTTTTCATCTTATTGTTTCCACACCATTTCTCTTCTTCTTCTTTTTTTCACTCTTTTCGCTCATATTATACTCCACCTTAATATTTTGTCTGTTGTTATATCCTTGCTATCGGGCATCAAATTGTTGACAGCTCTTAGATCTATTTGGTTCTGAAAACTGATTTGCTTCTAATCTTGAGGGATTACAATTCTGCTATGAATGTTGATACAAGGAACCTAAAAACAGTGAATAGAAATCAGATCAGTTGCATTTATTTGTTCTTCGTGTAGCGGCCTTTTGGCAATTATGTGGTTACAACAAAGTTGGGACAAGTGCTTGAAGCTGCTAAGGCAGCTTAATCCTTTGATATAACTTATCATATTTCTTTGAATGTACATTGGCGTACAGATTGTACAGTTAACCGCATCTGGAGATTTTGAGGAGGCCTTGGCTTTGTGTAAGCTTCTACCTCCTGAGGATTCAACCCTTCGATCTGCAAAAGAAAGCTCAATACACATGAGGTAATAATTTGCCTCTGCTCTTTATGACAAGGTCTATTAGAATTTATTTGTAGTGCCTACTTTTTCTTTAACAAAATGATAACGTGTTACTGAGTCAATATACAACATTTGAGATATTGTACATTGGATTTTTCTTAGAAGCATCTGTAATTATATAAAAAAGCTAGTAAGCTATAAGACAGTTGTATATCTTGATATTTTAATTATCATGGACTAGAGTTGTGAGAGAAGAAAAATGGTGATGCTAGAGTCGCAGAGGTGGCATAAACCTGATAATATTGGCTTTGGTGAGCAAACTCTTCTTGCTTATGCAGTTCCAAGACATAAAGGAGACTTGAGAAACAAGCATGTTAATGAGCACAATTCTAAGGCCAGAAGCATATTACTTTGATTTGAGAAATGTTCTACAACGCACTAAACCAATGAGAAACCTTTGTTTCATGTTTTATTCTAAATTAAATTGAGAGGACGATGACTCTAAGTTATAAATTCCTGTTTGCTTCCATATAACCTTTCTTCGAGAGAGAGTCAACATTCCAGTACTTCCCTTGGAACATGTCCATCAAACCTAAGATGTCATAGACATTTCCTTGTATTTGGTTTTCTGCAAGACTATTGCTTTTATAACTGCTCTTCATCTTGATAAGTCTTCTCATCAAGGTCCATGCCAATCGTCATACTATTCAGCTTGTAACACCTCCTCAACATGATGGTTGTATGCTTGAGCTCGTAAATGAAATAAAAGGAAAAGAAAATACTTTGACTACAGATCAGATTTGTTTATCTTTATATGTATATACACAATGTGTATGATTTCTTTTATAGTGGTGATGTCAGAGGATGTATTATGGTAATATATACCACTTCTGTCTTGCTGCCTTGTTCATTCAACTTTTAATATTGGCATATTTAATTAATCATGAGCTCATTATGTTCTGTTAATATAGGATTTGTTACATCTGTAGGAATAGCCAAGGTTTATATTCCTAGTATGTAATTCATGAGGTTTTCTATCATTTGACATCTATCAAAAAAAGGTTCTTTCTTATTGTTTGTTTATGTCTGTTACATGACTATTGCTTTTATAACTGCTCTTCATTTTGATAAGTCTTCTCATCAAGGTCCACGCCAATCCTCATGCTATTCAGCTTGTAACACCTCCTCAACATGATGGTTGTATGCTTGGGCTCATAAATGAAATAAAAGGAAAAGAAAATACTTTGACTACAGATCAGATTTGTTTATCTTCATATGTATATACACAATGTGTATGATTTCTTCTATAGTGATGATGTTAGAGGATGTATTATGGTAATATATACCACTTCTGTCTTGCTGCTTTGTTCATTCAACTTTTAATATTGGCATATTTAATTAATCATGAGTTCATTATGTTCTGTTAATATAGGATTTGTTACATCTGTAGGAATAGCCAAGGTTTATATTCCTAGTACATAATTCATGAGGTTTTCTATCATTTGATATCAATCAAGAAAAGGTTCTTTCTTATTGTTTGTTTATGTCTGTTACAGATACGGGCATTATCTATTTGATAATGGGAGCTATGAAGAATCAATGGAGCAGTTTTTAGCTTCACAGGTGGATGTTACCTATGTGCTGTCTTTATACCCATCTGTAGTTCTCCCTAAGGTGCTTACTATAGCTGAACCTGAGAAGTTACCAGATTTGAACGATGAATCACATCTCTCAAGGGTTTCATCTGATGCCTCAGATGAAATAGAATCATCATCACTATCACAACTCCAGGAATCTGATGATAAATCAATGCTTGAGATCAAGAAATTGAGTCACAATGCTCTTATGGCCCTTGTAAAGTACTTGCAGAAGAGAAGATATGGTATCATTGAAAGGGCTACTGCCGAGGTAACAGAGGAGGTTGTCTCAGATGCTGTGCAGGACAGTATAACATCTGAGCCATATCGGTTAAAGAGCTCAACCAAGGTAGGGCACTTATTTTCTATGACTAGTTGAAATTACTTGCTACCTATATAGAGTAGGCGTGGCAAATTATGAAGGATGTCAGTTTTCAGTTCCTGTTACAAAGTCTAGTGTTAGATATGATCCTAATATGTCTAAAAACTGGGTTTGCATATACAAAATTACATGAATAGATGTGCATTCTTCTGTCTGGTTGCACCATGCACTGTTTAACTTTCCATGCTATGACACAGGTCTATGACACTATATATATACCTCTATATATGTTTGTAGACCAATAGTTTTTATCATGAGAGAAATGTCTCTTTGCCAATCCCCAACTATCCACCCATTTGACAGCTATAGCGCAATTTACCCCATATACCAAGTGTTACTGGTCCTCAGGTCTTGTCCAGATATTCGATGTGGGCTTTGTAAATCTGTCTTTGCCAAACTATTCCTGTGAAGGGACATATCTGAGGCCACTGCAAGAAATTTGTGTCATGATTATCAGAACATGTTAGAACTATATTTTACTATGGAAAGGATGATATTTGGTTCTGGTTGGTTGTCCAGGGGAATTGACATGAGCATTTTCTAAGAGATTGGAGCCCCCCCGTATTACATATGTCTTACAGGATGAAGCAGTTATCTCCTGGAAGTTACTTAAGGGATAAACTTTAAATATCTAATGATCATAGTGTACCACTGCATTGTTAAGAGCCATATCTCTTTGAAGATGGATATTTTTTTTTGTTGGTTAACAAATATAAGGTATTATAATATAACTGTAATGTTTAATTCCTCAGAAATCTAACAAGGGTTTATTCTGTTCTCTTAGAAACGTGGTCACACCCATATCAGTTCTGTTGCCAGAGAGATGGCGACTATGCTAGACACTGCACTTCTTCAAGCTCTGCTTCTTACTGGACAGTCAGCAGGGGCATTAGAGTTATTGAAGGGCCCCAACTATTGTGATTTAAAGATAGGCGAAGAGTTTCTAAAGGAAAGAAATCAGTATACAGCGTTGTTGGAACTTTACAAGAGCAATGAGAAGCACCGTGAAGCTCTCGGACTTCTCAATCAACTAGTTGAGGAATCAAACTCTGGCCTTCCAAATTCAGAGCCCACTCCGAAGTTCAGGCCAGATATGATTGTTGATTATCTGAAGGTATGGTCGCCCATCTAGTACTATCTTTTGGAATGTCAATGCATGGTTAAATTTTACGCTAGCCTGACCAATCAAAGGAAGTGCCTATGCTTTTTGACCATACTATGTTCACTTTGATTTCCTTTGACTTCCATCTTTAGATGCCCATGGAGTGTCAAGTAGATAACTAGAGCTGCAAAAGGGCAGCACTAGTTGCATGCCAGGGTCTAATTTCTCACTGTTATAATTAGGAAATACAGGAACTAAAAATTAAGAACAAATGTATGCATTTTTAGTGTAGGCAACATTTAGCTAAATCATAGCTTTCAATAGTTTCCAAACTAGTAGCAGATGAAGCTAAGCATGTAAACTAACCTTATATGTTTAGTTACTTTAAGCATCGTGTCTGCTTCTTTTGTGTAGTGACTGGTGATTCTGATATTTCAATAAAGTAGATGTACTCTTGGAATGATTGCACTTCCATAATTGCCATTCCTTTTTTTATTTTTACGATGTTTCCTATGCATCAATGTTGTTATTGCTTAGATTAATAAAACTATTGCTCAAGGATTTGTAAAGTTCGATGTATCCTTCCATGAATTAGCCAGAATTTAACATTGTTAAGATTCAAGTTTATTGCAGCATCAGTTAATAATTTCTCGGAGTATATTGTATGACTTAAGTTGAAATATCAGGTTTAAATTGTGATCGTTGTTGTACTTTGCTTTGTGATCAGTTAATTGTAGATAGGATGCCCAACATTCATAAAAGAACCCTTTTAGAAGAATTTGGAGTTCATAAATGTTATTCCCAGCATGTTTTCTTGTTTAACTTTCTGCACAATTGAATGTGATGTCTTTGAGTTATAGTATTGTGATTTGTGAACTTTGAAACAACTCTAATCATAATGTGTCATGTGTTCCTAGCCTCTTGTGGCGTATGTTTCTCTCCTTTTGGTATGACTTTTTCTAAGATTATTTTTGCAGCCACTCTGTAGGAGCGATCCTATGCTTGTTTTAGAATTCTCTATGCTTGTCCTTGAAAGCTGCCCAACAGAAACTATTGAGCTCTTTCTGTCTGGAAATATTCCAGCAGACTTGATAAATTCATACTTGAAACAGCATGCTCCAAACATGCAGTCTACATATTTAGAGCTTATGCTTTCAATGAGTGAAAATGGAATCAACACAGATTTGCAAAACGAACTGGTATTTATTTTCTTCCCTCCCATATTTATTATGCAGTGTATATTTATCTGAGCCATATGAGAGTTCCATTATTCATTAATACTTTTCTTGGTAGGTGCAAATCTACCTTTCAGAAGTACTAGATTGGTACAAGGATCTGAAGGAACAAGAGAATTGGGATGAGAAAACTTACTCCTCGACTCGTAGGAAGTTGTTGACTGCTTTGGAAAGTATTTCAGGTCATAATGCAGAGGCTCTGTTAAAGCGTCTTCCATTAGATGGTCTCTATGAGGAGCGTGCAACATTGCTTGGGAAAATGAATCAACATCAGCTTGCCTTGTCTCTCTATGTTCATAAGGTATTGCCTTCACAAGAAGAACTTCTTTGCTACAATTTATCATCAAAAAATGTTGGCTGATATGAGTTTTGTAGTTGGGAAAAGTATTTATGATAGAAAGGAAATTCATGCATACTATGTTAGTATCTGAATTTTTTGATCGTGATTGAGTTTACAGTATCATGTCAGACTCTGAGATTTCTTCAATATCTTTCAAGTTTTTTCATAAACAGTGTTAATCTGAAATGAAATGCCTTCACATAACTCTCCATTTTTGAATTATACAGCTTCATTTACCTGCACTAGCACTTGCATATTGTGATCGGGTTTATGAGTCAGGACTGCGTCAACCTTCAAGATCATATGCTAATATCTATCTTACTCTTCTACAAATTTATCTTAACCCGCAAAGGACAGTAAGGGAATTTGAGCAAAGAACTACAAATCCAGTACCTTCCCAGAATATTGGGACTCAAAGAATTGGTTCTGCTAAAGTCAAGAGTCGTATGGCTAAAAAAATTGCTGAGATTGAGGTGGCAGATGATACTCGCATCAGCCCCAGCAGCACCGACAGTGGACGAAGTGATGGTGATGGAGATGAAATGACTGAAGGAGGAGGTCCAATAATGTTGAATGATGCACTTGATTTGTTGAGCCAGAGATGGGACAGGATCAATGGTGCTCAGGCACTTAGACTACTACCAAGAGAGACAAAGCTCCAGGTATTGAAGGAAAAAACATGACTTGCCTTATATAGTCTTTCAGGACTGATGAATTATTGGAGCTTAGATGAAATATACCAATAAATGCATGCTTGTGGTAGCACATAGAAGTTTTTTCGAGTTATTAATTTATAGAAATATGTGCCAAAAGATATTATTTATTACTTGAAATTCTCATGATTATATTTGGTTAATATGTCATCCTCTGTAAACATGAAGATGTAAAGGAAAGGATGAGATAGGACTATCAGATTTCGTTTGGCAGATAAATATATAATTGACCAATCATACAACAATAAAACTTACATTTTGCCAGGCTTTAATTACAATAATATGAATTTTAGATCATCACTTGCATGTTTAAAAATATGAGATGCAGAAACATCAGTATGAAGTTGCTGGTACATGTAAACCTGCTAATAGCAGGTTAGCTCAAATTCATGTAAAAATGATTTGAAATCAATGGACATTTTTTTCCATTGTTTATTTTAATTGAATTTCTTAAATTTATTGTGTGTCAATATTTTGTGTACTAGAGAGGTCACCTCTCTGGCTTTGTGTATAATTTTTTTTGTTTATATATTTTGATGTTGCATTGTTATTACTAGTAACTTGTACATGGCAGCTTTTTTCTGAATTCGATATTTCATGACTGCATGCCATAAGGGTAAGCCTTGGTGCAATGGTAAGGGTGCTCCATTGTTACCTAGGGGTCACTGGTTTGAAACATAGAAACCACCTCTCTACATATGGGGGTAAGGCTGCGTATATTTGATCCTCTACAGAGTCCACCTCATGCATTGAGCTGCCCTTTTTTTATGCCATAATCAGGAAGTTGGAGTTCAGGATTAATTTACTAAAGGCAAAAATTTGCAGTTTAATGTACATTTGTGAATTTTCTGGACATCAAAACATTTTTTGAAGAAAAAGTTTCTTGAACTCTGCAAAGATCGTGTGAACGAAGGAAAAAAAAAATAGATTACTTCTTGAAATATCCACAAAAGTTCCATTATTTGGTTTTCTTCCATAAGTCATATTAACAATGTAAAAAAGCTTTCACAAACCTTATGGAAAATATTTCAGTAATTTGGAGATTTGTTTTTACGCACAGGTTCAGTTTGTAGAAATTTTTATTAAACATTTTGTTTTGAATTGATCTTGACAGAGCTTGCTTCCATTTCTGGAACCCCTTCTAAAGAAGTCTAGTGAAGGTCGCCGAAATTATTCAGTGGTGAAGAGCTTGAGATACAGCGAAAATTTGCAGGTTTGTATCTGTACAGTGAAGCCATTTTGTTTTGAACTGATCTTGACAGATGCAGTTTTAAGTCTGATGGCAATAGCATTGTTAGCATAATCAAAATCGTGTCAAAACAAGATAGATTCTTCTAACAAGAAGAGAAAAAAGCTTTTCTATCAGTATTTTCCTTTTTCCTGAGTTATATATTGGTTTATCTTGATATTAAAATTATGATTATATTTCTAGAAAAATTTAATCAATCGACTTTGCTGGTTTTCTGGGAATCAAATTCGTTGGTGCTGTATATGCTGGATCTTTAATTTTAATAGTGATAAATGCTCATTGTGCTCCTTACTTCTTTATTTTGTATTATAGGTAAAACAGGAGCTTTATAAGTATCGGCAAACTTCTGTGAAGATTGATGGTGATAGCACATGTTCACTTTGCCGTAAACGGATAGGGAGTAGTGTGTTTGCAGTTTATCCAAATGGCAAGACACTCGTTCATTTTGTTTGCTTTAGAGATTCTCAGAATATGAAGGCTGTGAGAGGTGCACCTAGAAAGCAATTGTAGTCTGTTCTTTGACTCCAAGTATGATCAATCCCCTTTACATGCTAAGCTTTTTCAGTCATTGAGAAATCGATGATAGCAATGCGTAGTTATATTTAGCATCTTTTTTTTTTTTTTTACTTTATTGGCATCATCAAGGTTGTTACATAGAACTGGATTAATTTGAAAAGGTTTTGATTCTGTTGTTTATTGGCAGATTATGAATCACCACAATCCTGTGTTGTAAAATACTATGGTCTAGATTGTGTTAAAAAATGAAAAATTCCATAAACAATAATAGATTCTTTCAGGGCAGATTATGATCCCAATTCGTTGGACTCTGAAACTTTCAGGGCCTTGGGTTCTAGATATGGCTTCATTTTCACTGATGATCTTGCGGAGAATGTCCTGCAAGTGATACAGGATCTTGAGCTCCATAGGGCCTCCATTGCTCGTGATTATGCTGGAGGTGTGACTAATGGGGCTCCTTCTAGCCCTTCTGTGCAACCTGGGGTGGATTAGATGTCCTTGTTCTTGGGTTATCTAGCCCGCAGTATGGCTTCTATTGTTGCTGGGTTGCTCTGCTTTGTCTGGTTTTAGTGCATGACTTTGTTTTTAACTATGGTTGGTGATAGGCGGTTCTGTTGTTCTGTTGCTTCTTTAGTTGCCATGCCGTTTGGTTTGGGTCTCATTTTGTTGATCATCCAGATTTGTTACTTGATGGTGGGCACTTAGATTCCCTCATCTTGGTTGGATTTGTTTGGGAGCTCTCTCAACTGGATGATGAACTTAATCAGAATGAACCTCCTTTTCTCTTCGCTTGCTTGTCTCTGGTGTTGCTCTTTTGTAAACCTGACACGCAGATCATCTCTTAGGAATATTCGTGGTATGGGACGGCCAACTGAACGAAGGGCAACTCAGTGATTTAGTTCTATCTACAGATTGCAAGATTTTGTCCATTCAGGATTCAAAAATAGATAATCCTTCTCCTAGCATTTTATTTCCTAGACGACAGCATTCATAAATAGATTAATAAAAAAATTATGATTCTTTAGTTTCTCAGCAGATCAATTTCCTATAGCTTGTCAAGACTCAAGACTGTTTCCCTTCAACTGAAGTCCAAGAGCATCTACTGGAGGTTCGTGAACATATTAATAAGGAAGAGTTAGCCCTCGCAACTTTCATCACAACTGCACGGCCCGGCATGGAAAGAGTTCAATCAAATGAACCACTTTTCTCCCCGGGAATTGGACTTATCGCAAGAACATTTCAGATTTTGCATCTTCTCTCTCACCTTGGGAGAAATACGATCGCTGGGCTCGGGTAAAAAAAGAAATTACTGCTCGGCAGTTCCAGCTCGGACGTTTTCTCGGATCAGCAGGAGGAACCGCTATAATTTTAATCCAGTCCATTCGGTTAGTTATCATCTCCGTTAAGCGTTTTTAGTCTGAATCGAACCGACTCCTTGATTTCCTGCAGTCTCAAATATTGTTATTTATCCGTGGGAGCGAGACATTGTTGGGCAGCCAGATGCGCTTCAATCTTGGGCAGCCCGTTTAGTTAGCTGCACGTGGGCCGGATTGGAGCTGACTTCGTTTAAAAGGGCATCGATCCTTGGGCCTAGTCTTGTTTAATTTGGGCCAAGCCTCAGGCCGATCAAACTCCCGAAGCGGGTTCCCTTTCCCCGAACTAAGTTCCGATGCGCAAGCACGACCAGCCAAACTGGCCCTAACATTGATAAATTTTGGTACAAAACGAACGAGATGACAAGAGACGTTATTAGAATGGCAAAGTTTAGTCACGCAGATCGTGATCCAGGCGATGAATTTTTGGCGGAATTAGAAGTACTTGAGACAGCTTCTGAATACGCCTAATCCACTTGGTCATACATCCATTACAATTGTCCAATTTAATTGCAATAAAGCCTCATCTAGGAGACACAATTGCGAGCAAGTGAGTGGCCTTTTAAGCAAGGAGGATGTTATCCGATTGGTTCTTTAATTTGGTTGCTCTAGGGTATCACCCTTGTTAAGGTCCTGCTTTAGGTGGTTTGCATGTACTTTTGCCATGACCTTGGAGGTCAGGTCACAAAGGAGATGCAAATGGGGCCAACCCAAACAATCCCCATTTATAATCAGTATTTAAATTATAGACTCCTGGCGCATTTATTTCTTCCAGATCAATTCAACTAATCCAATAGGTTTTCACTTGTCAATTACTTATCTTAATAAATAAAAGTAAAATATGGTAAATATGATATGGTGATACATCATATCTGAGGACCAAATCCATATTCAAAACCATTAATAAATGGCTTGATCTTAGTCAACACGCAGCCAACTCAACTATGAAAAACCCTTATTGGACTCTTTCTATTTTAAATTGGTTCATGTGTGCAGGGAGATCCTAGTAAAAAGCTGCACCCTAAGTTGCAGGAACATGGCAACTACATCCTTATGTACGTATGTATGTACGAAGATATGTATGTATGTATGTGTGTATGCATATATGTATATATATACACACAAGGCTCTAGCCATCATAGACAGGGCTCTAGCCTACCAACCCTCTAGGCAACTCTAAACTCGCTGCTCTAGCCCACTGCAATCAACTCGTCTTAGCCTCCTCCAAGATATAGGGACACCAAGGTACTGCCAAATCCCGTCGTGCTCCCTGATTCCTAGACAATCTCTTACCGTTGACTTTAGTTGTAGCTTGATCTTCTGGCTGGAACAAATGACTGACTTAGACAAGTTCACCTTCTGACCAAAGGCCGAACAATATTCTCGAAGATCCCCCTAAGAATCACCACATTCTGTTTGTAGCAAGAGCGAGCAGCAAGTAACCACCAGCAAAAATAAGATGGGAAATCAGCTAGGACCCCACTGTTGGTACATAGGCCACCAATCTCTAGCTGAAAGTAGTAGCTCAGAAGGCATGAGATAGTACATCGGCGGAGATGAACAAAAGGTACAGGGATGGAAAACATCCTTGGTGCAAGCCAACCACTAACCTAAAGATGTTAGCCGATGAGCCATTGACTAGGATAGCAAAAGAAGAGGCCCACACACAACTCAAAATCCAGCTGATCCACATACCCCAGAACCCGTCAGTCTCAAAAGTTTGGACCAAAAAATTCTATCTCATGCGATCATAGGCTCTCTCCATATCTAGTTTTACTGCCATAAGGCTGCGAAGATATGAGACCCTCTAAAGATCGTGCATAAACTCCTAGGTGATAAGCACATTGTTAGTGATGCTGTGCCCCCCCGCCCCACGAAAGCTCTCTACTCCGGACAAATGATGCGAAGGGAGAACTAGTGAAGAGACTAATGGGCCTATAGTAACTAATTAATTTTACTAGCATCCAACCTCTTTGGAATAAGAGTAAGGGGGGTCCTCTCAAACACTTCGGGTGTCTCTGTTGTGATAAAAAATTGATGGATGGCGACAACCACCTTTAGGCAGATAATCGTCCAATATCTCCAAAAAAATAGGAGAGAAAAATCATTCAGACTTGGGGCTTTGTCCTCTGCCATGGAACAGAAGGTCCTCCTGATCTCACACTCCGATATTAGACCTGTAATAAAGCTATGCTCATCATCGTTTACTCGATCAGCAACCGGTGAAATGAAGTCCAACCCGTCTCCTACCAGGTTGTAGGACCATCTCGTCCTCAAAAACTGAAAAATCTCCTGTTTGATGGACTCAACGTTATCAGTCATTTGACCACTATTGTCTCTCAGTCTCATAATGATCGTCGGCTGGTGAAAGAATCAGTTGTTTCTATCCCTCTTCTGTAAAGAATGGTGCTCTGCTAGGTGCATCCTAAGCTTTGCAAGCTCACTAGGGGTTAAGCCCTGCTCGTTAGCTGTTTCGTGCACTTACCATTAGGCACATTTTACTCTTGCTGATTTGATTAATTTGCTTACATTGTCGTTCTCCATTCAGAGGCTTCTTTGGTCAGAGTTAGAGACCTTCCTTCTCGACCCAGAGATCTAGTTCAAACTCATGTGTTGGTTTGCTTCCAATGTGATGGACTTGTACAGTGTTTATCCCCCCAGCGCACACAAGAATACGAAGGAAGAGGAGGAGCTTCACGTGCAGTACTCTTATCGTTAGGTACGTAGAAGTAACAAACCCCAAATAGAACAAAAGCGTGAGAAACGCCCGCGGCCACAGATGACAACGAAACTGTCAGCAAATGACCGAAATACCCTCCGGGAAACTACCCCTGTATGAAATTCCCAAACTACCCCTACAAGCGTCGCGCTCGAGAGGTACATTCCGGACCCCGCAACGTCACGACACCGTACCAGTCAACAGTGCGGCGGAGGAGGTCAGCTGCAGCAATGTGATTGGACGTCTCCGATTTCCTGTTTGTGGGGCCCAAAGCCAGATTTCTATGCGGGACGTCGGACAAAATAGGAAGCGACGACCCCCCGCCGGGATCCTGCCAAGCGGACGATCGGATGCCTCCGGCGAAAATAACCGACGGCCAGAGCCAGCGTCAGCACCAAAATCTCTATGCGGCCTTCCCTCCCGAGACCACCGTCCTATCACTATTGGACAGCCCACACAACGCACCCCTATGAGCCATGGCCACCGTCAGGTGGAACCCAAAAATTCCCATCCAACGGTCTAAATTTCATCGTCACATAATAACATGTTGCACTCCTTAATTCTTTAGCACCGAGGGAAGAAGTGGGGCCAGCGAATGATACACCCCGCTCGATCCCGGAGCTCGCCGCTTTCAGGATTTTGCCTGCCACCCCGACCGGCCCCACCAAATCGACGACAGAGATCGCGAGGGCGACGCCTCCGGTCCACGGTTGTATGGAATGGACCCACATCACATATATAACTACTCACAAACGTAAACAAAATTATATTAGCAGCCACCAACATTTAATTGTTCTAACAGAATTTAACAAAGCAGACCATTCCAGAGAATTATTAATGACAGCAATAAAGAAAATGTCAAGTGATAAAATTTGAAGAACATGGCCCCACCACGCTTATGCTGCGCGACCAAATTACATGCACACGGCCGGGCCCACCAGAAGACCAGATGGAAAGCACAAAATGCGAGCACAGTCCATTCGCTGTCATATAATTAAATGAACACTACATTTAACAGATCACTCCTCCCCTTTTATTTTTAACTCCAATAGAGATCCATTATTGACTGTTTTTTAGAAAAAGGAAGGTATCAGCTAGGATCTGAGTTCAGTGCATGGGAGCCCTGCGGGGGATTCCTTTCCTCCGGTGAATGGTGGCCTTGGGAGCTAATGCATCCATGCAACGGCCATGGCTCTCCTCGCTGGAATCAGAGGACATGTCATAGGACTCGACGCCTGCCGTCAGATGCTCGAAGAGTGACACAATTTGGTTGCCTCCGGTGGTGCTTCTGCCATCAGCTCCAGGCGATGAATTGGCATCATCCACCACTTCAGATATCTAAAAATAGAAAAATTTTATTATAAATATTTTATTTATATTTTATATATATATTTTTGGTACATCGGCTGCTCACACTACTCTCGCATGACCATAGCCAGCTGCATCACTATCAAGAAAACTGCATAAATTAGAAGAAACAGAAGATTGCTAGGTCCACAGAAAATCTTGAAAATGATGAGCAACAAATGAGGCGACCTAATCCGTAGCTTGGTTATGTATGCTTTACATTGACTGTGATAACATTAAGCATGGCACAAAGATGAAATGACCAAAATGCCTAAGAACCGAGCCGGTTATTACTGTGGAGCGATGAGGTGGGAATGTACCTTGCAGGCGAGGGAGCAGTAGCGGTTGGGCGCGGTGAGGGTCCAGCCGCATCTCCGGCAGGTGGCGCCGCCGGGGTGCATCCTGGTTGGCTTGCAGTTCTTCCTGGGGTTCAGCAGCAGCACCTTGGCGCTATTCACAGTATACGGCTAGAACGTGACAAGGAAAAATATATATACGTATTATATAATATCATTGAAACAATCATTACTTTCCTTTTTTTTATCATTTTTTATTTAAGACATCGCATCAGTCGTGCTTTTTAAGGAATGACAGGACATGACTACGAGAACTCGTGAATTCTTAATCTTTTTGGAGAAATCAGGGACAAGAACTAATAAAAAATTCAACAACTTCTTCGATTTAATAACAGGAGATATCGCTGCAAGCTAAATTAGCGACTTTTTCCTTTGGTTGAGTTGGAGAAATCAAGAAAGGAAATGAGCAATTCACAGCTCAAAAGCTCAGCAGCTTAAAGAAACTCAAGAAACCGAAGGAATTGATTCGAAGAACGGATCAAAATTTCCAAATTTGTTTTTCTTTTTCACAGCGGATCCAAATGACGGGGCGAGAGAGAGAGAGAGAGAGAGAGAGAGAGAGAGAGAGAGGAATTAGTAAGCTACTTTTGTAACGGATTGGATGTAATGAAACTACCTGGACTTTGGAGCAGTCCATGAGCTTCTGCATGTCAGCGATGCGGATCACGTCCTGGTAGACGTAGCGGCGGATCTGGAGCAGGCGGTGGCCGCGGTGGGCGGTGGAGCGGACGAGGCAGTGAGGGCACATGCACTGGTTGCAGTCGATGCAGTAAGTATTCTCCTCGCTCTTCCTCAGCTCCTTGTGAGCGTCGCACAGCCCGAAGAACTTCGTGCTCAGCAGCGGCTCCATCCATGAAGGCTTCCTCCACTCCCTGCTTCTCTTCTCCTTTTTCACCAGATTGTTCTTGTTGTGGAACGCACACCCCACCTTCAGATCCATCATCGTCACCAAAAATTAGATCACAAACTAATAGTTTCAAATAGAAGAATAATTTCGATCGATGATTCATAGGTTGGATGAAGAGAAATTTTATAGCAAGGATTTGAGATTAGAGTAATTAATTTATCATTTCAGATCTCTCTCGCCGGAGGATCTAGAATTAAAACTGAAAATAGGAAACAGAATAAGAAATAGCAATTCTGGAATCGATTAGATGAATAAGCTAGATGGAGGTTTGTTCGAAACTGATAAAAAAAATTATAACGAGCAATGGAGATTAGGAAACTCACCACTTCGTCTCTATACAAGATTGAAACTAGAAAAAGGAAACAAACGATAAGCAAGTGAAGCACAGATGAAGCAGCAACTTGTTCAGACGAAAATTTTGTTCAAAATTGGTAGAAAAAAAAAAATTACAATAAGCAGTGGAGATCAGGGGAAAAAAATTGTCGTTTCTTCACGTTCAAGAAATGATCGAGATGAAAATCAAAGAAAAAACAAATACAGACAACGAAAAAGCTAGATGGAAAATTAGATCAAAATTTGTGCATAAAATCATAACGAATCCACTGAGAGATGGTCAAGACCTTACGCAGCGATCATAAGTATGACGCAAATTAGAAAGAAAATTAAAGTATAAATAAACAAAAGCATAATTACCATTTTTTTTCTCTCCGCCGTATCGTTTGACGGCGCGGGGAGAAGACGAGATGCTAAATAAAAAAGAGGAGGGATGGCCTCGTCATTTACAGGCGCGGCGAGGGGAGGATATTAATAGAAGGGAGCGGGAATGTCGACTTATCCGGGCCGTCCATCTCGGGCCAGGAGCTGCTCCAATCTGTGAAGAATCTCGACGGCTGGTCTGGAAAAGGCCAAGACCCGAGCCGTCGGATGGTGGGCCACGGTTCCCACGTGAGGCGTGTCGGAAACCGCCGAAGGGACGGCCCTTTAAGTGTCCCACGCACGACGCACGTGTCTCTGCTGCAACTTTGGATTGTCGTTTCCCGCCATTCGGAGCGTCTTTTGCGCGGTCCAAAGACGTTACTGAGTGTGCTGGAGGAGCCGCGGCAGGGGCGCCAGCTCACACCCCACGTCACTCTCCTTTTCCTGTGTAACTGCTGGTGAGTAGTAGCAGCTTGAGTCTTGGCAGTTTCTATTTACTATCTACAAAGCAAAGCAAGCGTCCGTTAATGCTTCGGATATCTCGTTTACCCATTTAACCAATTTGGTGTTTTTTTTTTTGAAATTCAAAAAACATTTTTTACAAAAATATCTTAATGATTATCATATTTGTTTCTACATGCATGACTCGAGTGCATCTTAAGTACTAACAAAAATATACTTAGTTTGATGGCCAATATGAAAATACAAAGGCTATGCCTATAAATATTACCTATCACGAGTCTCTAAAAGTATTAGCTATATATTGTCATTTATGGAAATATTCTAGCAATTGTTGTATCTACTATACATATGGCTTAAACTACATTTCATTTGTCATATCTAATAGCATACATATATTTAATTTCACAAGGTAAAAAGGGTTCAAAAAAGGAGTCAAGTGAGGCTACATAAATTTCTTTTATATAAAAATATGGAGAAAAAATAGCGAGGCCCAAATGTTATCTATCGTAAGTTTATAGAAATATATTGATGATTGTCATATTTGCCTTATATACAACTTAAAAATATCTCATTTGTCGTGTTTGCTAACATTAATGCAATTTGTCGTGCGCAATTAGTTTCTCAGGGGTTTCAAGGTTTATCTGGAAAGAAACTTCAAGATTGTACATGGATATTTTAGCCTAAAAATATCTCATTTGTCGTGTGCAATTAGTCTCTCAGGGATTTCAAGGTTTTATAATTAATTGTCATTTTAAATATTATTTTTGTCGTATATGTTAGTTTACAAAAAAGTTATTTATCATTAAGTAACAATAACTGAAATGCTTGTCGTATTTGCGCATGTAAATCAAGCATATGTTATATATTCATCATTTTATAATGCTCAACCGAGTGATGTTTCCATGAATTGAGGCAGAAGTACCGACTAGTCCCTCTCCAATGTGGCATGAGAGGATTGGGATAATTCATAGGATTTTAGCAGCTTTTTCAAGATAAATTTTCTATTTTGACATTATTCTGTCGGTGCTACATCAAACTAGATTATATGCGGTGCTTAGATTTTTTTTTTTTTGCCAACAGAAGAACATGCCAACTACATGATCTATCATAGTTTTACAAAGTATCTAAGTAATTGTCATATTTGTCGTACATTCATATGTTATCTATCAGTGCTTAAAGTTTTCTTTTGCCCACAAGAGAACATGCCAAGGCTACGTTATCTATCAAAAGTTTACAATATATCCTAGTAATTGTCATATTTATCGTAGATTCATATGTTATCTATTATAAGTTTTTAGATGTATCTAAATAATTGTTGTATCTCCTTTGCGTACAAGTGAAGCATATCTTATCTATCGTGCTTGCTAACACGAATACATTTAGCCACGTGAGATTTCAATCTTAAAGATGAGTACTTTTGTAATTTCGAGCATTCTACAGGTATTTTAAACAGGGGTTAGCCTACATAAGATACTATTTATATCATTAGTTAACAGTAAGTCTAATCACTTGTGTTGTGCCACATGTGCAAATCAAGCTTTTTTTTAATTCATTCATCAGATTGTGCTTAATCGAGTAAGAGATTTCCATGAATCATGTGCCTATCGGTTCCTTCCAATGTGACATGATAGAATTAGCACAATTCACAAGAATTTATTAGCGTTTTCGGGAGAAATTTTCTATTTTAACTCTGTCATGCGATGCCACATCAAATTGGGGGATCCAACAATGCTCAAAAGATTCCCTTCTATGAAATCTATATTAACTAGAGTGTGCCAAGCCTACATAAATTTTATCGATATATTATAAATCTAGAAAAATATCTCATGATTGTCATATTTGATTATGTACATAGAGCTCAAACACATCTTATCTGTTGTGTTTTCGATACACAAATATATTTAGTATCATAGGAGTTTGATTTTTATGATAGATATTTTTTATTATTTTAAATATTATGCAAGTATTTTTATTATGAGTTGAGCTACATAATTTCTGTTTAGATAAAGGTTGGGAGACCCACCAGTATTTTATCTACAAGTCAATGCACTTCCCGTTGAACCAAAATCATTTTTCTAAGAAAAGAGGCATGACAATACTATTTATCATTAGGCAATGATAAACCTAAGAAACTGTCATATCTATCACATATGCAAATCAAGCATATCTTATCTATCTATGATACGTATTGTGCTTCAACTGAATGTGAAATTTCCATGATTTGTGTCGCCATCAGCTACTAGTTCCCTCTCCAATATGGAATGAGGGGATTTATGAAATTCCCAAGGTTTTATTGGGTTTTATAGACAAATTTTTCATTTTACTCTTGCCATGGCAACATCACATCAAAGTGGGCAATATGGTAATGCTCTTTTTTTCCGGCATACGATGATTATTCATTGCTACAACATGAAATTGGCCCCGGAGGGGATGACTTTGGGTCAAGCCTTGCGCTAGGCCTGAGACTGTTCAAGTCAGACTTGGACCTAAACATGAGCCAGGCACGAGCCGATGTTTGGCCCAGTCCAAGCCCAACCCGAAGCTCGAGCCCAGAACCTAATCCAATCTTGGACTGAATTTATTATCAGAATTTTCTACCATGAATATTTCAGGTTGGGATGAACATTTTGGGTCAGCGAGGTCAAGATTGTTGGGCCAGTCATGCCTATTTAAAACTGACCCAACATTTTAGCCTAAACGTCCTTATTCGGTTTAAGCACAATTATGTTTTGTGCCAGGCTTGAGCTCAGTCTCGAGTCAGATCTGGAAAGAAGCTTCAAGCTTTAGCCTGCCCGGGCAAGCGTGTGGGCCAGCCCAATTGTCAAACTATTCGCCGCAACTTAGGTTTGAAGTTTGAACCTAAAACCTCTCACCTAAAATGGAAGGTACTAACGAAGCTAAGAGCTATTGGTCAAATTTTTAGCCAACATGAGAACATGCCAAGCCTACATAAACATCATCTATTATAAGTTTATAGAAAAAGATATCAACTATTGTTACATATGCCTTATAATACATGATTGAAATGCATTTATGTTGGCGTGAATGAACCAATGCACGTAAAACCATCTTATCTGATAGCCAATGGTGACCATCTAGACGGATCGGTAGGGACCAGAGGGGGCAAATAAAAATGCCTGCCAGCAAGTAGCATGCTCGTTCGGTAGCTAGCTCTTCTGGGAATCTAAATCTTTTTGCACTCTTCTCGGGGTTATAGTAGAGAAAAATATATCATCCTGTTTTAAGTGGGTTCAAACATTTGTCTTGCAAGGATGGAAACAAAGACATTTGTTTAATATGAGTCAACTTTAAAGACGCACTATATAATATTGAGGATTTTGTCTGCAGACCATTATGTTTATCCTTTGCAGCTGCTCTGACATATTTTTGAATCTGGGTTCGCCATGGCAAGGCCAGGACACGGCATTAAAAAATAGAAAATAGAAAATGCTTGCGAAGCGGTGCTCTCAGAGAAAAGGGAATACATGAGGAATCGTAATAGAACGGCGACTATGGGGAACCGAGATATGCTGCAGTGAAGGGAACAAAAGAGTAAGAAACGAGACAGTTGAAACTAGTATCATGTGTTGAGTATTTTACCTGGAAAAAATTTCATCAAAGAATTACGCTACTTCATTCAGGTAAAGAGAGGTAAAAGGAATCCCAGATCTGCCTGATCTCAGGACTATTTCTGCTATATCGTTAACTGGGGCTTGCAGCAATATAAAAGCAAAATTCAAGCAAGCCGCTATGAATTTGATCTCCATGGATATAAGAACTGGAGCACAATGATGTATATCTTGATTTGTATGCTTTATGCACAAAGGTAAGAAGCTGCTGTGTCCCGTGAGCAACGGTATCTGTAAGCTGGTAATGTTGGACTGCTTGACTTGATCCTTATCGTAGAACTTTCTCTCACATCAGACCTCTAATCATGTATGTGAAGGTATCAGTCCACATGTTGTTTACTCTCAAGCCGCTGAGTAATGTACCAAGTGGCAAGGTGGCGAAGGCTCAGTCCCACAAGCATCTTGCAAATGGCAAGCATGATGTAGGTCAGACTTGACCAGAAGATGATCCAGATCAACCTCCATGGGAGTGGACCATAGGGAAGAACAGTCGCATATACTGGAGTTAGCACTCGGATGACCTGCAACAAGAAAGGAAGGGTTTCTGATATACAACCACAGCCAAATAGTAGTCATTGATGGACCAAAATGCTAGTTCAAATAACCTACCACACAGGCTGGTGCAAGAGGAATGAAAGTAAGATCTTTCCGATGCTCATCAGGCTTCTCATTCAGAATCTGAACAAGATCACAGGATGATAACATACCATGAGCCATGGATTCTCCTTAGAGGCAGAAGAGTTTACTAGTTCAAGGTTCTTTTAACAGGAAAACAATGAAAAAAAGCCTAGCCAGCTGAAGACCAAGAAAGATTATTCAACACAAATGGAAAATGCATGACTTTGCTAATTTCAAACCAACTACCTCAAAAATTAATGCACAGTAGGTAGATGCCAAATCCATAACAGTCAGTAAATTTTGGTTAGTGCTCATCTGATTCTTGCAGAAAGAAGAAAAATGCCAAAAGAGGCATGCAGTGCTGGTCAGAATATTAATCTAACAGAAGGATTCACTGATGTGAATTGGTGATGGCGAAAGAAAGCATTGCAATGTTGTCAAGCCAAGTCAAAGTTGCACATGCCAGAACAATCTCGGTTGTTTCTACAGTTGCCACAAACCTCCAATTTATTTAACCTCCGCTCTGACTCAAATTTACTCATTCTCATCCTAGCTTCATTGTACCATGCATCAACTTTAACATTCTCACATCTGCAACTCCTGACTTTTATGTTTGAAAGTTAAAACACTCAAATTGCAGAACATTTAAACCCACATAATGTAGCATGCCATTTTGTTCTTTTAAGACCTTCCTTCAAGTCTTGTGGACATGCTAATCACAAAACACACATGAAGCAGTTGTTTGTCTCATTCACCTAAGTCTACTTCTAAAGTATATCCTCATATAAGATACTTAAAATTAAGAAACGGATCAGAAATAATATTCTTCGGCCATCAGTTTCAACTAGAACCTTGCCCCTTTTTCTTTCACTTCTATTTCCATTTTCTAAAAGCTTTCCCCAATAAGCATTCACCATATTCTTGTCTTGCCAATAAACCCCCAAATCCCATAGAAAACATGGCATTTATAAATATCAGAACAAGTTTACCTACAATGATATAAAAATTGAAACCTAGATTAGTAAATATTGAACTTTTTGCTCCTTTTGATGAAGTTTCTTTATTTTTTAATAAGAATAAAAGACAGTGACCAGGTCCATTCTTCATTCACACACAAAAAAAAAGACTGCTCCATTCATTGGCATATTAACAGCCACTGATTAGTTGGCTGTTAGTGACAATTGATAGAAACTTTTTGGAGTTTAAGCTTTTCAGATTATTGCAAGTCAGGCAAAATATTCAGACGACCTAAAGGCTGAATTATATATTAGTGGATTACATCACATCCTTTCAGGAAGGAATATAACCCCCAATTACTTTCTAGCAAATGCCCGGGCTGGTTTCTTGAGACTGGTGTTGGTTCTCTAAAACTTCTCTATTTTTCTTTTCCAATGTGTAATCTCATATAATCAATTTCATGCACCAAAATGATAAATTAGAGTCCACCACATGGACTACATGAACCTCCTCAATATTAAAAATTGTGTTTCGGCAAAAAAGTAGCATTGCTCTTCTAAAAGGATTAGTTGCTCAGACCGCACCAAACGCTATGAACATTTTTCTTCTCTTTAAATAGTTATCATATATATTGTTTTAGCTGACAAGGTTATGTGAACTTTTTTACAGCTAATCATTTCACTTGAAATTGAGGATAGCTGGATTAGTTATCAAAATCCTGCACATATAATCTCCAAGCAAAACAGAAAATAAGAATAGTGCTAGGAATTTTGCAATGAGTCCCGAGACACATTCTGATCCCCAGTCCCAACTTATGCTGATTACAACTCTGAACAAACTACTCAGGACTTGCTTTCCTGCAGCAATTTCCGTCAAAGAAGGGAGATAGCACAGACAGCCAAGCAGGCTTTGGAAGTAACATGTCATCTCAATGCACTAACCTCTGTTAAAAAATTCATTAACTTCAACCAAAAATTAATATTAAAGAGCTAAGAGGAACTGGTTTTGATTACATAGGAACCCATAGGTTGCAACTTAAAACTTCTAAGAAAATAATTCCATAATTGACCCAAAATATACCACAACTTCCCCTAGATTTATCAAGATGATCTTGCCAAAAGTACTTATAGGACTCAGTTAGCATGTCTACATTATGTTACCTGTACATAGCTACATATACATTCAGAAAGGTTAACTCTTGAGGCATTATAACTCCATCATACATACCACATCTGATATAGCTTCTAAGCTGGATATGTTAAGAAAACAACATTCCACAGCCGAAAAGGTAGAATGAGTAATTAATTTTAGGATGGATAGATGCAAAGAAACTTAGTAGTGATGAAATTGTAGATTTACCTGTTTACAAAGGTCTTCTAGAAAGTCAGAGTATGCATTGGGTTTTATTTCATTAAATTTTGCAAGAAATGAATGCTTGATCGTATCAATAAATGTTTCACACGCATAAACCTGGAGGGCATCCTGGGGGATTAAAATTAAGAAAAAAAGGTGATATAAGTTCAATAAGACAAGTTTCATTGCATTCACTCTCGTGGTAATGGAAACCATGCTTATACTAAAAAGCAAACTTACGGTAGCGAAACTCTCAAACCAGGGACCCTCTGCCTCCAAGATATTCTGAGATAGGACAAATAACACATAAGTTGTGATGTGGAACCGCTCAATGATATCTGGATATGAAAATCAGCAGTGAAAAAGGTAAGGTCCAAGATTTTGAAATCAGATGACTATTTCTTTTGCCATATATATATATGTAGGTGGACACAGTCAAATACGCAATATGTATGTATGTATGTATGTTTGTGTGTATGTGTGTATGTAAGCATGCATGTATCCGTATATTATGTGTGTGTGTAGAGAGAGAGAGAGTGACTACTCTCCATCCAAAAGGATGAAGGCCTCAATCCTGCTGAAGCAATAATAGACGTTTTAATTTGAAGATTGATACCGTTATTCTGTTAATCATTATTTATATCATGGAAAGTATCTACAAACTGAAAAAGCATGTGTTTGTCCTCCTACCTATGCATCAAGTGGCCACAAAAATGGACAATAGTTATAATGTTAGTACATTAAACTATATGACAAGGAATAAATTGATAATCCATAGCATTGATCATAATATACACAGCATATAACGTGTAAACCAGAATCCAATAGATTTAGATGCTTCCATACTGTAAATCATGAAACAAATCATATCAAACCATTAAACAGTTTATTTTTGGATCATTTCATGCATAGGCAAATGATATCCAGAACAAGATGAATTTTGGCTCATACATAATTTTTATGATGTAAATCATGATCAATGGTGTGGATCCTCCATAAAGAATCTCCATCACTGATTTTGTGCCAACAGGATTGAAGCCTTAACCTTCAAGGAGGAGAGTGGACAATATATACACACATATTACATATTATATATAATAGAGAGAGAGAGAGAGAGAGAGAGAGAGAGAGAGAGAGAGAGAGAGTTGGACTACATGATAAACATTAAATCTTTGCTAGAAAATTTGATGACTCAAAACCAATGGAGCACACAAACTGAAGACATGCATACATAAATATGTGCGTGTATCAAGAATGCAAGTGCCAATCTGACCCAACTGTACCATGCCAAGATGAGTTAGCACTAACATTTGGCATACATGTGTGGCACAACCCTGCATACATCTTGGTACCACCCATACCAAACCAAGGGCTCGTTTGGTTCGTGGGAAAAGAAGGGAGGAAAGTGTGGTCAACAGGAAAGTAATGAGATGCCGCTTGTTTGGTTGGAGTTTTCAAAGGAGAGAGATGGGAAAGTTGTATTCCCATGGAAATATGATTCCCACATTTCATGGGAAAGTCTTTTCCATGAGAAACATGGAAAGTTACTTTCCCATGAGGTGGGAATTACTCCTTTTTTATTTTTTCCCAAAAAGACCCTTCAGCATTAAAGAAGCATTAAAGAGGCATTAAAGACCTAATTTTTATTAAGGGTATAATAGGAATTATACATAACTTTCCTAGGAAAGTGAATGGTCAATCAAACATAAGCACTTTGGAAATCTGTCACTTTTCCATGGTCAACCAAACATGCCAAAAGTACTTTCCTAGGCATCCTCTTTCTAGGAATCTGCTTCCCAGAAATCATATTCCTAGGAGGAAAAATACTTCCCGCGAACCAAACGAGCCCCAAAAGTTTTTTTTTGATTTTTTTTTTTGAAATGCCATGATTTGTGACAGCTGCCATGGCAATGGCACCAATACTTCATTCCTTGATATTTATGTGTATATTAAATATATGGACATGTAAGCTACCAATACACGCACATGTGTAGATATACATGCCTATATACATGTTCATATCTATAGATAAATAAATACATTACATACATGTTGCGTGTATGAGTCAATGAAAGGGGGACAACGAAAGGAATCAAGCAACTCATACTTACAACTGCATATATTGCAAAGGTGAAGTATTTTTGCATGTGTATGCAAAATTTGAAGGTATGCAAATACATCTAGACCTTCAAATGTAACTAAACTAGTGATGTTTATTTGTTAAAGGTTGAATTCAGATTCTTATGTGATGCCCGCAAGAATCTAGCATAAGGTCCAAAGATACAAGAATATAAAATGAATATTAGGAGCTTTTTCTGGAGTGGTTCTTGAATAGTAATGTGCAATTCATCAGTACTTATCTTGTGATTAGGATTTAGTAAAGGAGATAGACTGGAATCTTGTGAATGAAACCACACATAAAAGAAAAAAACCATTAGGTCCAGATACCAGTATTAGGTGCATATCAGTTATGACCAATACTTGTACCATATCAATGTTGATAGTACACTAGCTAGAATGCTATGACTTGGGGTTGGAAATACCAGCTAAATTGTACATGTTAAAAGACAAGTAAGTACAAGAGAAAACTAAGAAAAAATTTAAGCAATAGGAAAAACTGGTGCAGGTAAGTTTAAAAAACATAATTTGTGTGGTTTCTTGACTATTTTAGGTTCAGACGTCAAAACACTAGAAGCATGTGCAATTGTGCATACCATCTAAAGCCAATAAGAGCATATTAACCAAAATGGACTATCAAGCTAGCAAAACAATGAAGCGATCATATATCACTTCAAATGCCAAAACTGCATGGATTTGGCCAAAAGGCCCAAAACAGATACATACTGATCATATACTATACTAGCAATGCTTGGTATGTGGTTCCTTGATCTTAAGGTTCAACCTTGACCAACAGAACAAGAGACACATAGCTAAAAGAATCAAAATGAGATGTTAAAAAGTATGGCACACAAACACATGATCTAGTTGACTCCATGAGAATGTTATTTGCTGCCATGCATAAAAAGAATATAAATGCTGAAATGGCAACAAGAGGAATGCCATAAAACAAGGCTAGGTGAGGTTATTTGCTGCCATGCAAAAATGAGTAACCAACCGCCAATTGGCAGTTCATTGATATACATCAGTCTTCTGGGTCAAAGTCCAATCGATCAGTACTTAGGGGCATTTGACTCTTAGCTATCAACTTGATGCTAACCCTATGAATTGAAACTGAACTACCGGCAAAAGCAACATTTGCCAAGAAAGGGGCCCACCATAAGTCTTGAAAAGCTAGGGGGTAGGATACCTACCATATTGGTTTTATAATTTGATAGTATGCAATAATTGTAGAAGCAACCACATAAGTTTTTTTAAGCTTTGAATGAAATTTGATGACAGGGAAAGAAAGAAAATTACAACGTAAAAGTAGCATCCATCTCTTAGACAAGGTTTCAAATACCGGTGACTATACTTGTGCTGGATGTGTGCTGGCACGACACATGCCATCCCAACCGGAAAATGTGCCTTTCCATGCCGAAGAATGAATGAATGAATAACAAGCCATTTCAGCTAAAAATATTAAAAAGAAGAATTTAATAGATGTTATGCAGACATCTCAGTGCCGGTACTAGCCTGATACCGTATGTGCCAACCGGCACAAACTAGAATAGCCAGCACTTGAAACTGCTTTAGTACATTATTTGACAACCATTTTGTCAGCTGTTTGGGTTAAACTCTACAGAGTACAGACCAACAAATAAACCATTTAAGTTTGAGAATGTTTGGCTTGACAATTGACTCTCAACCTACCATTAGCCCTCTATATCAAGTTGGAGTCCCCAGCCAAGGCAATATTATGCAAGAGAGGGGCCTAGAGTAAAACCTAGAAAATAAATTGACAAATAGGGAAACCTATCCATTGGCTATGCACTTTTCTTGCAGAATCAGTTTACAAACCAGAGAGAGAAGGAATTCGGGGAGCTAGTGCTCATGCAAAAGCAAGCGAGAGTGGACAATTTGATACAGGAAACCACATCTTTCTCTTAGGGCAAAAATAAGAAGCCGAAAGGGCAAACTGATATAGAATCTTTAGCTCAATAAAGAAATACATTATAACATGTTATAATGGAATTCCTCCATATATACATCAAAGCACGCGTGAAGTTACAAGTAACAAATATTCTCACAGTTAATTCATTTTGTTGTTGATTATGAAAACAATTTAAACAACCTGAAATTTAATTTGACCTCACTAAATTCATAGATCCTTTCTGTATTATATTTTCGCTTCCACATGAGATAATATAATAATGAAAATTCATTTAAAACACACGTAAATCCAAGCAAACTAATAACTCTTAAGAGCAAACATTTACAAGGACAAGGGGAAAAAGGGAATATGATAAATGATAAAAAGTAACACATAGCCACTCTTTAATGCTTAACTTGGACATGTTAAACAGCCTAAACACCAAGCAAAATAATGAACTCTGCTACTGCCAATTTTAACCTCTTACATATCTAGTACTATCTCCCTTTATTCCCTCCCCCCGCTACTTGTTGTCTTATTATTTGTTCATTGGTGTCACGCCATCCTAAGAGCTGGGATGGGACACCATTTAAAGTGTCGAAATGGGACAAGCTAGGTGGATCGGAATGGGATAAGACATTTACCATCCTGAGTGTTGGGACACGAGGTGTTTTATTGCACTGAAAAATGGGATGGGCCCCATCCCATAGTATCTAAAACCTTGCTCTATATGATTAGCTTGTGATTGTTCTTGTTCCATTTAGAAGGATCTAGATATCACCTTTACAATCTAAGGGAATGGTTGGTTGACTTGAACATGGCAGATATAAAGGTCCTTTTAAACCAATCAAGATCTGAATAGTGGCATTTTAAGGGGGAATCAAATGCAGATATCATAAAATGGCCTATCAGCAAGAGAGAGTGATGCAAAAGACATAGACTAACACACCTATGAAAAAGCATGCCTGGATCTTATAATCATAAGACGCAAGGTATTTAAGTAACTACCAATGAAAAACTTGCATGAAAAATGACCAATAAGTGTATTGACAGTGAGGCAATGGAAGATAGAGTGCACGAAGGTATATGATTCTCTGTCAGTTGTGAACACTCCGTTCATGCAAGAAATTGTATTACCCTGAAGCAACATTATTAGGTTGCAAGCAATCAAATGTGAATTGTTAATGGTTTTTTTGGTAAATTATTGATGACTTCACTGCAAGGCACATAGTTGTCATGCACATGACCAATTAACCCAATCAAGTGACAAACATGATGACAACTAAATCCACGATGTGTATATACATTTACATATGATGTCACCAAGTTCGTGTCTGTGACAATGGTTGCCTTTACCAATGATTGACATAAGGTTAACCTACAACTAATGTTTTAGAACAATATATTCACAATGGGCAAACAATAACACCCCAGCGCCACTTTTCCTCTTACTGGTTGTGAATTAAGAAGAAAAGAAAATGAAAGAAACTAACTCACCGTAATATACCAAACTGTGAAGGTTTTCTTTGCTAACACGTTTGAATACATTGCTTTTAACCTCAGAAAAATTATTTGACACCAGTAAAGCCAGCAAAGCATTGTTGTGGGCAATAATGCAAGTTGATAAAGTGATAGCCTGAGCCAATAAGATGAAAGAATGGACAAGTATACCTAGTTAAGGAAATGCAATTCAGAAATGAATCCAATAAATGAAAATAAAAAATAGCTTTTTTTCATAAAGGATATCAAATGCAATGATGGCTATTGTTTCATCCAAGATAAATCTCATTAGTTGAAATATCATATTCTCTGGTGAACAATTTGAAAGCCCTTCTGCAGAGTTGAACAGAACTTGCAAAACATCTTCGCCAAAAGATTGACAGAGTCTGTCAAATATCTGTCATGAATTTGAAAAATTCATATCAGTATTCATATGGTGCATATTAGCAAAATTATATATTTTATTTTCTCACCTCCAAGACATTGTATACCACATAGAGTTTGACTATTCCTTGTCCACGTATGATATGATATATTAAACTGATATCTGATGCACGAGAAGACAAGTACAGAGGGATTATGTACAGGTAGAAAGAATATTGGAAGCAATGTGAAGAGGACAGACGTTTTGCCTGACCTGTCATTTGTAGTGGAATGACTCCTATAGCCAACACAATGAAACAACCAAAATCTGCTAACTCGGCAGCATTTGGCCTCTGAAACTTCCTGCCATGAATAGGTTAGGTTAATGAGCAGCTTTTACAAGTTGGTGAACATCAGGACCATCAACAGAATAGTGATCCAAAGCAGAAAAATGAGTGAAATGAAAGAATCACATAAAGCAGTACACACCTACTTCACACTGCCCTTAATGCTTCACTATGCTTCATTAAAGATCAAACTATCTGGAAGGTAATTGGATGAACTGCTATAAGTGCATGACATGCATGGAACAGTTGAAAGAAAACAACTTGCGAAGCAGGTTGTAATTCAACTTCCAGCAGTCTATAGGTAGTAGGTATCCTGCTGAGGCAAGGAATTGACATTTCTAAATATGCCATGGAGCTACTACAGATGAGTGCAAAGGAAATTAAAAAGGAGGAACCTTCAAGAACAGGTACTACTAATAATGACATTTAAAACAATAAACTCTACATAGGACATGTCTTTGTTTGACTCTTTACTGATGTCAACTCTGAATGGTTTCTTATGTGCAACTTAAGAGAATATACGCTTCCTATGATCCCTAATGATTATATGATGCCATTCATACATCATAAAAGCATAAATGTAGAAAACTACATCTTAAAGGTTCAAATATAAAAGTAGTAATGAAAAAAATACAAAAAAAACACATACATACACTTATGGCCCACAAGCACAAATTTTTATTCCAGAGAACCAATTAACATGAAAAGATTGCAACCCACCTGGTGTGCAGCACCCTCCAAATGGTCATAACAATTCGTGCTGGCATAATAGTTAGCAATGACAGAAATGAATCCAAACAGACAAAGAAGCCTGCAACAATAAGCTGCAAAATAGTAATTAATGTCAGAGGTGCTATTCCCTAACAAAGGATTATACTATTACAAAGTCATTCATTACAACAAAAAGTAAACGACTTTAGCTGACTCCTCCAACTTTTTAAATGGTTTTGACAAGATCATCGGTTTGAAATCTTGCAGTATGCCCTCATATCATTCATGAACCAGTGTGGTACAAGATGCAGTACGTCTACCCATATCTACTCAAGGTTCGCTGCACAGGAAGATAGCCCCATGTTGATATGGGTCAATGCAGCATGACATGGAGTAAGGTCAAGATTTCTAACCTTGATAAGATTATGATAATACCTCATGAGTCATGGCTATGTAGCTCCATGCTAAATTGTGCAGAATATTAAATTAGCAGCAGCAATTTAGTTGTGCAAGTACAGCACCACAAAAGGAATCATATGATATCTACTCCATCAATTAAATTGTTCAGAATTTCCAGTCAAACATTACTATAAAGTATAATGCTAGACATAATATTCAACATTGGGTCTATGTCATTCATAACTAATTCAACTATCCATATATCAGAAGCGCAGGTGTACCCGTTCACATCTCCATGGAACATGGAACATAGTGTTATAGACCCCCTGTCGTTTCTTCTCATTCCCAGTAGATATTGTGCTTCTAAGTGAATTACCACCGTACATCTCTCCTATAAAGTATTTTATGGGCGAACTGTCTGACGATGAGACTTCTGCAAACAATACATAAATGCAAATGGATGTATCACTTTGAGCATCTAGTGGATAAGAAAAGGTAAATAAATGGAATTGTTCTAGTATGCAACAAAGTTTATTAAATTTTAGTATACAAGTAGCATTAGAAGAGTACAAAAGTGAAAGAAAAATACATATATATTATTAGCTCAATAATCATATATTCAATTAATAGATTTACTGTATAGAAAATTTTTGATATCCAATTTTGACTAAAATTAGAATCACAATAATATAAAGATTTGCCAACGTGCTTTGCCATATCTAGATACATAACATATTGTTTCCAAAATGAGAAAATAAAGTTACTACTCACTTAACAAAGGTGGCATTTAAAGTAAGAATGACCATGAAATGGGTTGGTTGATCTCCCCTCATCTCGAGAAAGAAAAATAAAAAGAAAACGCATAACCAATAGACAATATTTAGTTTAGAAAAACAACATTCACATGATTGTGGAGAATGAAACAAGTCACTTTTTAAATTAATAAATTCATTTTACTTTCTGTGGGATTCATTGGAAATTCCACATGGCCCTCCGAATACCCAGGCCCCTTAAGCAATGCCATTCTTGAACTAATGCATCCAGAGACTAGAAGATGAGAATTGACACAGATTCTAGAACTTCATTCTTTCAAATAGGCATTTACTAATTAAGTACATCAGAAGGGACAAAGATAACAAAAAAGGTATCAGAAAATCTTAACAGCTCTCGCGCATTATAAGCTCCGCTCCTCTTATTCTCTAGAGTGCAATCAAGTGCCAACATTACAAGGATGACAGCCATATAGTGGTGAAAATGGATTGGATGATATCCTTATGGATCCATTTATGTCTCCGAATCTACCTGGATATGGTTATAAATTATAGCATCGAACTAATAACTATATCCATATTTCTGTCAAAAATAAAAAACAAAAAGCAGATACAAATAGGATAACGACATTGTTAAAAGGGGCCCACAGACTTAATTTGGCACGTTTGCCTAGCCAAGGTTGCTTAAACTGTACTTTTTAAGGGTTTCTTTTCCCCTTTTTTCCTCTCTTTGATCCTTATATGCACCATAAAGAGGGAAATGAAGACTACTACAAACCTAGCAGTAGCCAGTGAGCTAACCAACAGCTACCAACAAGTCTACTGGTACTGGCAAGTGGCAAAGGTGACTGCAGTGGCTAGCACTAGTGCCACATTTGCGTATACCCTTTTCTCTCTCACTTTCTTTTTTCTTCTTCTTCTTCAAACCAATCATCATCTTCTTCTTCTCCTCTTTTCCTTCTACTCCTAAATTTTCATCTACCCATTCCTCTCCTTTTTTATTATTATTTTTAGTTCTACTTGCTAGCCTCTACTCGACTTGCCTCCTCCTCCTCCTCCTCCTCCTCCTCCTCCTCTTCTTCTTCTTAACAAGTCTAGGTTGTGGATCTACGGCTTGTTGGCTGCCGCTTCCATGCCCTCCTCCTCCTACCACTTCCTGTTAGGAGTTGGACCTACTAGCTACCTAGTTGTAACCCTGCACCTTGTCTGCTGCAGTGGCAGTAACGCTATTGTTGTTCTCCTTCTTCCTGTGGATTCTGATTTTTGATTTTTTTTAAGCATGAAAAGTAGGTTTTATAATATCATATATGGTGAAAAAGATTGCATATATAATATATGCACGTGCTTGTTTATGTATGTGATTGAAGGCATGCCTATTAATAGCTTGAAATGTTTTCCTCCATGGGCTACCCACAAACTGCCGCCTAGCATCTCTTAGGCAATCTGACAATCTTAATGGATACAGAGATATCTGATCCATATGCAGATATCTGATTCCACTGCTTTCTTACTCTAAATTAGCTGTCATGAACTATGAAGGGAAATAAGAGAAGACATCAATTTGTCTTTAATTTAATTTTCTTTCCATATGGTGATATCTTTGATTTGGTTGATTGCAACCCTAATAGTCAATGTAACTTAGCAAAATTATTAGGATCTACTAAAGAGTCAAGGGATTAATTAGATGCAATTATATTGCTTTTGTTTTTTGTACATTATAAAAATAATAAAAGAATGTATTGGGAGGCTTATATACTTATTTGCAGTTAATAAAGCATAAATTCGAATAATATCCCTACCCATAAGTTTCTTACATACTTCTGCACTCGTATTCGTATTGTTAATTTCCAATCTTTCACCTGTATTCATATTTGCCAAATAGAAACAGACGAAGCAATGTATATATTGCCATCCAATCCATGTCCAATCCATTTTCAACCCTACAGCCATACAACCATAAGTGCAAATCCCGTATCTCTAAGCATGTACCACAACCATGCTAGCTGACATACAGAACTGAAAATCTTAAGAATTCCCTAGTTCCGAACTGCGACCAGATGGCACTGCAAAACATTTTGGCACTCAATTATTCTACGCAATCAAGAAGCATAATTTAAGGGGCTATTGCACATCAAACACAAATTTGATCATGTTGAGTGATCAGCCAATAACTAATTGATATTGCAAGAATTTTTTGAATTGCAGTAAACAAACAATTTAACAGGCTTAGTACTTGCAAGTGGATTTACCTCCTAACAAATTTGGATCTTCCGCCATGACCCGATTCCAATCCAAGGACCCCTCTTTCGCCAGCGTGCCGATGTTCCCTTTAGATTCTGGCCTCCATGGTCCTGCAGAACTCACCCTTGTGCTGGTCTCCTCGTCCCTCGGCTCATCCCCAACACTCCCGTTCACGTTCCTCTGCCTCAATTCCACATAAGAAACACAGCTCCCTTGGGAGCTTTCCGGCTCCGGCGCCGGCACCACCACCGTGTTCTCACAAACGGACTCCACCACCGATCTGTTCTCCGAGACGCCGAATCCCATCCCATCCTCACAGTGACCATTCTCGGCCAAAGGCCGTGTCTGGTGATCCAACCCTGCCAGGAAGCCTGGATCCCCGGCCACCGCCGCTCTCTCGGCCAACTTCCCTTTCTTCGATGCCTTGGATTTCCGCTTCCGGCGGGTCGAGCGGCCGTACTCGCCGCCGAAGGGATCGGAGGCCGGCCGAAGGGAGAGGCCGCCGTCGTCGCCGGAACTGTCGCTGGCGAGGAGGTCGAAGGACACCTTCCGCCCGCCGGATCTGATGGACATGGGCGGAGGAGTCCGGTGGAATTCGATCAAGAGGAAAGGAGGAGGGGACCAGGAAGAAACCCTAGAATTTCCCAGATGGGGATCACGGCGCTGGCGATTTCACAGCGGGGAGGCGACTTTAGGGGGGAGCACCTGCGAAGCGAGAAGTAACGGCCACCGCCGGGGGCGCCTTATATAAAATCTTTATGGGAATAATTATTCCATACGTCCTTCTGCCGATATTAATTATCTACAGGTCCAAGTTCCATCTTGTGCATGGAGGACGCAAAGAATCTGCGGAAATGTTAAAAGAAAATTAGAAATAGTAAATAATTATTCGATGAAAAATATTTTGAGGCTCAATTTTGGAATCGGGAAGAAGTTTTCAGGCCACTTATGATAAGCACGTTGGTATTTAATACCAAGATCTACCCATAAATTATGCCAATCTCGTGAATCACATTAATCCATTTTTCATACTTGGCGCATCAGTTCATCAAATGGGAGAGAGACCCGCCAGTAATTTATATTATTAAAGTTAATCATAGATGTAGAAGACTATATCAAAAGTAGAATATTGACAACCCAAGGGACGAAGGGAGGAAAAAAAAAGGACCAAAATTCCATCTCACAGTTAGATGAATTTCTCTTTTTTCTACATATATGCTCTGTCTTTTATGCACGCTAAGAGAGGTTTCTGAGACCGGGCTCCCTCTTGTAACTAAATTTTCGATATGTAACTAAACATTTTTTTATTAAAAAGGGTCCACTATAAAAAGAGGGAGAAGGGACTAATCATGGGCGGTCCCTCCCTCCTTCCTCTGGTTCGCCATCTGTCTCCTTATTTGAGCCAGCTAGCTAATCTATCGAATGATCTCGAGTATATTATTTGATGGCTTTTGTCCGGATATAGTTTATATATATATAATTATCATTGTATAATAGTAGAAGTCTAATTGAATTGCAAAGTAAGGGCAAGATTGAGCTTGCATGTCTTGCATTTAGTGCGGGAAATGGGTCTCCGGGTAAAGTCTTAGCCTAGGCATGAAACTGTATGGATCGAGCTTGGGCTCAACATTAAATTTGAAACTAAATTTGAGCTAACGGGCTCGTCCTTAGCCTGGGCGGAAGCCCGAGGTCAGAACCTTGTCAGACTCTGGCTCGATTTGGTCTTGTGTGAGGAATCTTTCAGGTCTGACTGAGTAATTGGATTAGTCGGGCCAACAATTTCGTGCAAATCGAGCCATTCGAGTTGGGCCTAAACATACACGTTGCATGAAGCTAGGTGAAAGCACACACGTCCTTCCCAAGTAGGAGGAAACAGTGCCGGATTGGCGGCAAAATACAAGCCTTTGGTTTCGGGGGCGGTCATGAAGGGTCCTCTACTGTTGCTTCCACCACTCCGGCTCTCCCCTTCCCTCCCTCTTCCGAATTCTCAGGTTTATTGGTGCTTTCCATGGCCTTCTCCACTATCCCTCGATCTCTCTTCTCCTTCCTCCCTAACTCCTTCGAAACCCCCTTCCCCTACCTCTCCGTCCCTCGCCTCCTCTCCACCGCCGCCGCCGCAGCCGAATTATGTCACCTCCTCCGCTCGAACTCCTCCCTTCCAGCAATCGAAAGAGTCCTCTCCCGCTCCCAGACCAAGCTCGATCCTTCCATCGTCCAATCCGTCCTCCGTCAATCCTCCGACCGCGTTTTGGCGCTCCGCTTCTTCGTCTGGGCCGGCCTCCAGCCCCGCCACCGCCACTCTGCCGCCGCCTACGCCGCTGCTTCCGACTCTCTCCAGATCCCCCGCCGTCCCCAGGCCCTTACTCACCTTCTCGACTCCTACCGGGCCGCTGATGCCCCCGTATCTCTCAAAACCTTCAAAATTCTCCTCAACCTCTGCCGCCACGCCAATCTCCCTGACGAGGCCCTCGCCCTCCTCCGCCGAATGCCCGAGTTCGATTGCCGCCCCGATACATCCTCTTACAACACCGTCCTCCGCCTCTTAGCCGATAGCGGCCGCGGCGAGATCGGAGCTGCTCTCTTGGAGGAAATGGCCATGGCTAGGGCGAGCCCAGACATGGTCACCTATGTGACTGCGGTGCGGGGACTCTGCGCCGTGGCCAAGATTGAGGCTGCCCAGGGCCTCGTGGCCCGAATGCGGGCAAATGGGTGTGTTCCCAATGTGGTTGTTTACACTGCACTGCTCGATGGGGCCTGTAGCTGTGGTGATCTCGTTGCAGCGATGCGGCTTTTGGATGAGATGGAGAGTGAATTGGATGACGGGTGTGCGCCGAATGCTGTGACATACACTTGTTTGATAAAATGCCTGTGTGAGAAGGGCCAGGGCCGGCTGGAGGAGGCTTTGGAGATCTTGGACCGGATGGGGAGGCGGGGGTGTCCCCCCAACCGGGTCACGGTTGGTACTATCGTGAACGGGTTCTGTGCCCAAGGGAAGTTTGGCGGGGCTTATGAGCTGATCGAGAGAGTGGTGGGGGAGGGGAGTGTTTCTAGCGAGGACTGCTATAGTTTGCTTGTGGGTTGTTTGTTGCGAGTCGGGAATGTACAGGAGGCGGAGGATCTCATGACGAGGATGTTGGAAAAGGGTATCAGTCCAAGTGGGGTGGCGTGCAATTCTTTGTTGAGGGAGCTCTGCAATCGGAGGCAGTTCATGGATGGGTATAATTGGTTTCAAAAGATGGAAGAGAAGGGGTTGGCATGTGTTGATTCAGACGTCTGTGCTCTTCTTTTGGTAGGGCTTCATGAAAAGGGTCATTCAACGGAGACATCGATATTAGGAAGGAAGCTTGTCGAGAGGGGTATTCATATGGAGGCTTTTAGTGTTGATGGTGTCGTGGAGGTGTTGCAGAAGTTCAGTGAAGGTGACTTGACAACACAAAGCATGATAACAACAGAGCCACGGTAATTGTAGCTTTGAGTTGATGCAGCAGGTAATTTAGAATCACCTGCATATTTTGTCTTCCCAATAGTTCTAAGCACATCAAACATCTAACAGTGAGTAAGCATTGTCTTCTTGTCTCCTGGTAATATTAATTTGGTAAAAAGATGAATATCGTTTTTCTTTTTATCATGTTGATTGCTCTTGTATATTGCTTCGTTACTTTGCACACTCTTGTTGCAGATGTGCCTCTTAGGTGGAAACAAGTTTTCATATATTCATGTCAATTGTGTAGTGGATATTTCTGAATTTAACCTAGGGAATTAAATGAGATGGTATTATTATGATTTTATCCCCTATAATACCAGAATCGAATGACAACGATCTTGCATCATAAGAATGTTGTCCTTTTCATTTACTCTGGGCATATTCGTGGCCAAACTATCACCTTCTAAAAATTGAATCAGCCTCTTGTATGATGGGGAATCATTAGATCTTTCAGATATATATAGTTGTTTCTAATATTACTACCATACTGATCCATCATGTCATGATATGCTGAGTTAAAAAAAAACTGCTCGTTGCACTGTTGTACTATTTCAGAACATGAAATATCATCTGTTGCAGTTAAACCAGTTTGTTCCTGATGGGATCCAGTGCATTAGTGCTGGTATGATCACACCCATAACCAGTTATATATGATAAATGCTCACTTATTAGAATCTGCAAACCACTGATAAATTGTGTATTTTCTTATTCAATGCTTCCATATATTCATGGTAGATCATTTGAAATCTATAAATACTGTATTCTTTGGCACCTGATTGTGATGATATTCACACTTTTGTTCGTTTGTTTTGACTTTTTAAGGAGTTGCTGAACGAACGTGTGTAAAATTTAAGATAGTGATTGCAGATTAGTAATGCATAAAGAGCATGAAGTTGGTATTGCACGAGGAACATAATAATCATTAAAGATGGATTTGTACCTTGATTTTCAAAGAAATAGCCAATAGTGCAGGCAAAAGGGCCAAACCCCATATAAATGAGGAGTCACCACACTGACCTGCCAGAAGAAAATTTTATTCATCAATATCCATGGATGCCATGGTCTTGTAGTTGATATGGTACATTCTGGAAGCTATTTTTCAGAATGCTTACCAATAGCAGGTAACAAGATTTGATCAAAATCATGATTCATGACTATTCAAAATGACCCAAGAACCTTAATTTTCAACCCCAAAATTCTCTTTGCCAATTGGATCATTCTTAATTTGAAGCTCAAACAACTTCTTCCTCTCTTTTGTTGAAGCAAACTGAAATTATATTGCTATCTCATCTTGGAACTCATTGATACTTCATGCAATCATGCTACTTGATATGTATGTGCTCTCAGAGGAATGTCAAGCTATAGAGCAAAATAATCAACTCATCCATGGAAACAGGCAGGAGGTAAACTATAGCGTGTGCATTATAATTAAAATTAAGATCTTAGTTGAAACTTGACATCAATGGACGGACCCTTACAAAGCCTGTTTGGCAATGCTTGGATCATGGTGGTATGCTGCAGTTCTTTAGCAACAGCCTTGTCTTGGGGCATCCAATGCATCTAGCCGAGTTATTATCTGAAGATTAGTGAATGGTAATTGTGCATGCTGTATTGTTTTGCTCTGATTTAGGGAAGCCGCTAGCTCCTTGGTCAATTTGTTGTAGCCGGCTATGCACAGTGGTGGATAAGGCAACTCTGTGGTTCTTGCACTGTAGTACAGTTTAAGAACCTTATTTTGGGGGTTAATGGAGCTTGCAACCTTAGTCTGGTTCACCACATAATATGATACATATTTTTAAAATTTCGTAGTTCTTTTATGTGTTTTATTGCTTGTGTTTCTCATTTCAGGAACCAAAACTCTTCCCTAACTCAACCTTTGATTGGTAAAGGTGGATGGGTTAATTAAGCCTTGAAGGCCCTGTGGCCGCGCAGAGGCTTTGAACTTGTCATCACCAAGAGAAGCATGAGTCCCACCCACCGTTCTCTTCTGCAATGATTCATCTTTTCGAAGCTCCTACTGCCCGAGAGTTAATGGTATTTTCATTTCTCTTATGTTGTTTGCTTTGCTTGTTATAATTCTCTTTAGCAAGTTGTGGTTGATAAAGGAAGCCAGGTATATATAGATATGTTCTCAACGTGTTCTGTTCCAATTAAGTTCTTTGCTCTATTGCCATGACCATGAGTGAACGTGGGAGAGCTTCTTACGTCTAACCGCAGCTGTAAGAAATTACCATCCCACTTCCTACGAACTACCATCCCGCAGCTATAACACTCTCTATCCCCCTTCCAGGCTCTTTATACTCTACTGGCTGGCATATTGTTAGGTGTCAGTCATTGATGTTGCTAAACCATTGAACCATAATTGATTTAAGAGAGAGAGAGAGAGATTAAAACTTCGAATTCAAAAAAAAATGAGATATAATTGCCAAATACTTGTGTACACTTTAATCTACAGACGGGAGCATCATGGCTCAATAAAGTCCAAAACAGACTATTTCTATTTTTTTGAAAAAAAAAGACTTTATGACTTTTATAATATAAAAATAAAGCAGTTTTTTTTTTTCTAAAACCCCTATGTACAATATAACTGGTGATTTCTACAATAGGAGTTTTTTGGTTTTTTCCCTTTTTTTAATATGGCTGTCGAACAGTAGAAGCATGTTACCTATGGCGGGTTGCAAAACATAAATAACAAATCTTCAATAAGATCATAAGCTACAGCCCTGTCACTGCACTTCCTTTTTCTTGCAAAATAGTTTGTTTATATATATATATATATATATCTATAATGGAGACTGAGGAGTTAAACTTCTGCTATTCCTCCAAAATTTTATTAAAGAAAGGGGAAGTGTTGCATAGAAAAGGAAGGAAAATACATAGAACAAGAAGGAGCACAACAAGAGCCTCCGATTCGTCTGAGAGGTTGAAGGGGAAGTCGCAGTAGGAGATGCGGAGAGATTAGTCATCATAGCAGAATATTTGCCGTTGGCCAGTATCCTGTAGCCCTTTGCGCATATTTCATGTCTATCTCCGACCTAACGTAGATGAAACAAACAAAATGACCATTTTTTCCTCTTACAACAATGCTTACGCCATAAATTTTAGCTCAACCTAACTTGGCATTTTCCATGCCACCAAACACAAAGGTGAAAGCTAGAAAACTCAGCAAGAAAGAAGCAATGCTACAATGTGAAATTAGCAGCCCTCTCCCCCCTCCTCTCTTCTATTAAAGATCACATACTAGATTCCTGCACCGGATCGCTGTGAAAGAGGCTCAAGGGCACCATCCAACCAAACCAAAATGTTTTTGTCCAGAAAGAATCTAGTCAATGAGGCGGGGTTGGACACGGACCCTTTTGATTATTGGGATTACTCGTGCAGCCCGATGATGTCGAGGAACTCACAGAGCCTTGTGGCAGGGAGTGCAACCACAAACCTGTAATGCTGTGCCACCGCTGCATGTCTAATGGCCTTGCTGCATGAAGAGGCTGCAAACTCATAGTCACCGTGAGAAGAAATATAAGTACCCCAAAAACCTCTCCTCTGCATGTACTCATTGGTCACAGAAGTCAGCTGGCTTCCTCTCTCCTTACAGAAAAACTTCAGTTTCTCTTACTCTCCACAAGACAAAACTGAGAGGGAAGCTGGAAGTCGTACATATACCCACAGAGGAGAGGGGATTTGCGAAATTTCTCATCAGCACCTAAGAGAGTCTTACGTAGAGAAATTTCTCTATCCTTTCCCTTGGAAATTGTAGTTCAAATATGTAAGTTGACATGTGTTTCCTTTCATTGTCTTTGGGTGGACCCAATGGACAGAAATGCAACCAAATTGCTAATTTTATTATTATTATTTTGTTAGTTTACCTTTTTCTTTCAGTTGCTGCATTGGAGACAAACATACCATAGAATATCAACGCAAAGATTTCATGAGCCCCAAGGATCAAAAGTCCAATGCCTGAGGGGCCATCCACCTTGAGACAATTCCACAGGCCATGCACTCTGACATTTACATGGCTATAATGACGGAAAGCCGGATTCCTTTTAATGTAAGTTTTCATGAAGGTGAGGTCTACCTGAATGGTAACTGTGGACGCAATTTCTCCAGGCCACGCACGCTGAAACTCCCACTAAAATTCACCTACCACTGCAGAAAGCAATTAACTGCATTATAAAATGATGGATGTAAGGCTACAGGAAGACCAATGTGGTCCCTGGGAAAGCTCTAAACACCAGCTTAGAATTTTAGCAGATCATTTCGAGTATAATTAATGGGGCAGCCTTTTGAAGCTACGATAAACCTACTTCATTTTAATCCGGATGTTATGGGTTCAAAATATGGAAACAATTTCTTTGCATGCAAGAATAAAATAACATATATCTGACCCTCCAATGATAGAAACCCATGCATTGGGATGTCCTTTTTTTATTATAATCACAATTGACACTCCTGTAATGCAATTAAGTATAGTCCTTGTAACCTTCCCCTCTACCACTAAGCCTTTCACCATGTCAGCTTAAATAGTTCGTTCCATGATCAGGTTGTCTCAGCAGCCGTACCCAATAACATATTCTCAGTGAAGCTGTTTAAAATTATCAACATCTCTCCTGCACCTGCAAACTGGAATATATCACATGCTATGCTCTCATGGCAGTCTTGCAAGCTCTGAAGACTCCTTGCAAAGGAGGATTTGAAGGAGAACAGAGAAGAATCATATAATGTAACTTTGTGAACGAATCCAACGGAACTGCATTTGAATAAACTAAAAGGTTGGGAAACACAGATGAGCTTTCACTGGCACAAATTTCAATCTTATTCATGGTCCATTACATACATTTCCTCTATTGCATAAACTCCTTGGTGCATCACAAATCAGGATTATACATAAAACACTCCAATGAAAATTAATAGGATCAGAAATTTCAAGGCTTATTTTCGTTGTTATGCAATTTCAATAATTATATATCACTTGAAGATATCGAAGGACGATGTACAAACATTGAGGTTGTAGGAGAGACACTTACCAGACTACCCACCACTCGTAGTTGTGTCAGAAACTACAGCCGGATCAGAAATGGCATCCTTTGTACTTGAAAGCTTGACAACATGTGATGGTTCAATGGTAGATATAAATCTGAAATCTTCTGATTTCTCAAGTGACTACAAGATTTAAAAGTATACTTTCCAGTTACAAAATGTGTACAAGATTCTTCTACGTAATATGAACAGCCACATAGATGAATGAAGACCAAGACCATTTATGAATACCACATATGAAGTACATTACAAAATCATAATAGTAGCATGTATGTTGCCATGCAAGAACTGGAAAAAGGTTAATAAAGCAGAAATCATACTCGAAAATTATTCAGAAGCAAACTGGGCGGTGGAGGTGGTAGCTCTTCCTTCTTAGGGACCAATGTGGAGTCTGAGGCATCCACTGCCAGTGAGCTGTCAACAATGATCAGCACAATTATGCCAAAGTTTCAATTGCAAAGCTAATAAAGCCATATGATAGAGGATTGAATACCATAAAAGCAAATTCAGAGCTAAGGTAAACCAAGTCCATTGGACAATGGATTAAGTCAAGCCAAGCTAAAAATCGACATTGATTACCTCTTGTCAATCAATTTTGATGTTTCAAAAAGATTCTCGATAAATACATCATCTTTTGGATGGGCAAGCTTGACTCCCGCCTAGAACGATACAAAACAAGTTAGAACATGTTCGTGCATCTTCAACCATAGATGAGATTGGAAGTTACATTGGCATGAAAACATTAATCAACAGAAAAATAAATAAATAAATATATAAATATTTAAAAAGGCTGCCTATGATTATTATTAGGCATTTTTGCTGTTGGCTGCAAATTAATTGTAAAATATGTTGCCAAAAACAAAACAATTCACTCCATCTACATAAAAAGTTTAAGGAAAACATTTGAACCAATTTTACCCTTCCGTGCCTGAAAATCTGTCTGTTCTAGAAACTGATTGCAATCTCACCAAAATCTTAAGAAATGTCAATTTCATGTAGCAAATTAGCGTTGTTTACGATATTTAAGAGGCGATATCAGCGATGTCAAATCTCCAGGTGGGTTAGATAGATAGGCATTCTTAAGCAACAAGGTAAGCATAGCATAAGATCTGAAGTCAAACTTAAAGTGGTGATATATATCTTGAGAGAGGGCTTCAACAACCATCCAGCAATTTATTGCATGATCAGCATACCTCATCTAATGAATATCAATACCTTCTCTACTCCCAGCAATGCGACTCACAGAGCCAGACAATAGGTTTGGTTATAAGGTCAATCTGGGGAACAAGGATAGTTTGCAAGGCACATCATCAGTGGAACTTCATTAGCAACAAGTATTATCTCATCTCCCTGTGGTACTAATAAAGTTTTTGTCTCCACATTAAGATTCAAAAACGGATCACAAAGATGTATTGGGACAGACTATGATGTCGTACAGTATCCTCATGTTTATATATTACCTGCGCATATATCAAAACATATGTTTCATGCGGGAATGCTAACCCATCTTACTTGTACAACTAGGGTTATTTCCCTCATCAATGGAGAAAATATTGCACCATGTACTATAAATTAGCATGTGTTTCTCCAGCCTCATCATATGAAAAGACTAGAATCATCATCCTAAAGTAATAAAGAAAGCTTTCAACTTAAATATGGAGGAATTACCCATTTTTGGATGATTTGCTTAGGTTGACTGGTGAATATATCCAACCATCCTGGGATAGCGGCCACTGACCAATCATAAGTATAGCTCAAAACAGTAAAGTTTTAAGTTGGCCTAAGAAGGGACATTACTTGATGAATTGATTCATTTTCTTAATAAATTGACAGGCTTCCATCTTTCTTCCAAAAAATTACAAGGGAACGCCACTCACCTTCTGCTTACTCTCTCGGCGTGGAGGCAAGAAGCACCGCTAAATAGTGACTATTGGAAGGTTTCTTGATGATTTCCTTACATCATTAACATCACTTAACCTAGAATTTATTGTTGAAGTATTACTCTGATACTGAAACTACAAATCTCCCCCAGCTCCCTTGTTTCATATGAATGGATACACTTGATGACCCTAATTTTGCTATTTGAGACATGTTGTCATCTCCTGTACCCTTAACACTTTTTCTATACATTTTTCATTCTCCTGCCTCCTTTTTGTGTTTTTTCTCTTAATTTACAAGTGCTTTGTGGTTTTCCTTGTCTCCAGTTGTTGTCTTAACACCTCCTTCGAAGTCAGCCTTTAAAATATCTCCCATCTTATTTCTTATAATTATTTTTAAACGTGATTTTCAGCTTGCTTGACGAAAATCTAATTGAACTTTTATAATGAGATTTTTTGCATGGTGGAAGAGATAGATGGGATGATTACTAGTGGTTGTGCAGTAGAGACTCAAAGAAAGGCGCATAGATCATTTTTGCAGGCTGCCTAACGACAAAGCTGAAACTTGCTTGAGATCTCCACGGTGTAAAATTATATTTATCTCTACATCATCTTCCTACTTCACATTAACACAATGTAATGCCATTTACAAGCATGATTGCGTAGACTTAATTATTTTAATGAGTTGTGATAAAAGTTAATGCAAAATTACCTTCCTTTCATGGGTTAGAAAACATTTTTGAGCAGCAGAAAAGTGTAACTAGGTATAAACACAAATTGTTTTTGTTACATCTAAATAAAACTGTAGGATACTTTAAGGGTTTCACATTCCACTTGCAACAACAAATATCATCATCATGTGAGATTTTTGTTACAAAACCAAATTCTTAAATTCATAAGGAACCAAACATATGACATTGATAATATTTTGATAGTTTTGCATTTTAAGCATGGTACG
The DNA here is from genome assembly GCF_009389715.1 of Phoenix dactylifera. Taxonomy (NCBI): domain Eukaryota; kingdom Viridiplantae; phylum Streptophyta; class Magnoliopsida; order Arecales; family Arecaceae; genus Phoenix; species Phoenix dactylifera. The sequence goes on from NC_052399.1 coordinate 2,960,549, forward strand.
CCATATCGGTTTGTACCGGTGCATTCCGGGCATATTATATCAGTACCAAACCGATACATGGTACTATAGGCATATAGAGTATCGGTACGCCATATCAATCCCCATACCGGTGTACTGACATTGCACCAAGATATTACAGGTAGAGGGTATGAGCTTGTGAATTTTGATTTTATGTACAGGTGAAACATCCTCTAAAGCAAAAGGGTTTTATTTTCAAGTCTTAGTGTGCTTTGTGTACAACGTCGGTGAATGTTTCATAAATCTAATGCATTGAAATGACATGTAGGATGGAGATACATTAATGACACCAAAAAGGCAACAATCCGGGTTGAGTATTGTATAATTTCATAATTAGATAAGCTCATAGAAAGACAGGTATTCTATTATTTACCTTTGACTGGGTTTCCTTTGATGGGTATCCAGTATTTTCTTCAGAAAAAAACTGAAAAAGCTCAAGGGTTCCATCTATTCCAAATTCCTGTCAAAATAGTGCTATGAGTAACGAAACCTGAAACAAGAACTACAGTGAACAAACAAACTCAAGTCATAAAAGTGCGCACTCTATTCAACCCTCCATTAACTAACAACTTTGTTGGAAACTCGGGATCAGTTCCTTCATCCTTATACTGAAATAAAGGTTGAAAGTCCTTGTCACTGATACAACTTGATGGATACCGTGATGGTGATGTGATGGTCACTGCTCGCTCCGAACGAGATATGTCATCAATCTTAGCCTACAAAATGCAGCAAATTTCAATATACATGACAATGAAGCACTATAGGGCTGATTAATATTTAATGCAACTAGAAATCATTAAGTGAAGGAAGCAAAAAATGAAGACAAATACGCATTTCTGCACTAGACGATTTATTAGTCTATAAACATAAAATTTGAAAAAAAGAAAACAAGGTTCCACAAGACATCTACATGAAAGGCTAATATACCGACTAGTTTAGCCAATCTATGTTCAAAATATAAAGAGAAACTGAAGTAAGTATTTCACAGCTGGGCACCGCAAACAACTGGTACCTGTATATCTCACAAGATTGCAAAATTTCCTGGGCAAAGATTAGTAGCGGATCTGCCAAATTGCCTAAGTGGCCACCTAGAGATGAAAGGTGGAGAAAAATGGCATCTTCTCTATTATACAACGAACCTAAATTTGCGATGGTTGGGCTCTTCAAGGCAGTATTAGCCCCTTTATAGGTATGATATTTTAGGTCTACATCATATCATAGTATAATTTAACCAAGAACAGCTAATTTCGTTGTCCTCAGTTCTCGCCCCTTATTCAATGGGGTCTTGGCGTTCTACTAGCTTTCTCATTGTAAAGGATTGTAGTGATAACACCAATCTTCAATCCAAAGATGAACAAGTATACACGCTAAAATGCAATATACAGCACGGATATGGAAGAAAGAAGAAAAGCTAGCAACAACACCACCATCTGGATAGGTATTCCATCAAATTCAAGAAATTATTAGTAGAGACAGTACCAATTACTGGTTTATACAAGGAAAATAGAGAGAGAGAGAGAGAGATTAGGTTAGTTACTTTGGCTAGCTGAATCCTCCGAGAGATATCGGTGAGCATATCCCGCTCCTGGGCAGTCTAAGAAAGAGGAGAGGAATCGGTGAGGGGAAAAAGTATAATCTGAACAAACAACTGAGAGAACTCGATCTTAAGTATAAAAGGAGGGGAAAGGAAGAGATCGAGAGTGAGTGATGGTAGTACTCTTTGGGAGATGGCATCGAAGATTCGATCAGCGGCGTGCTCAAGATCGAGGAGAGATCGCCCCAGCTGCCGATAGCTCTCCACGTAGCTCTCGCGCCGCCGGTTCCCGTCCTCCGACACCCGAAGCATTCTTCTTCGCTTCCTCTCAGTGCGAGAGAGGGGGACGGAGAGCGACGGAGAGTCTCAACCGATTCCGGTGGACGGTGGAGGCTTAACCCAGAAGGCCAAAACCCAACCCAATTATGTAGTTTAAATTGAAAATGAGCACTTGATTCACTGAGACAAAACCGATAAATTTATATTTTATCACTTATATCCACTTTTTAAGCGTAGTAGGATGACCGGTATAAATAACTCACTTCTTGGTCTTCGACCCCCTCAATCACTACGAGGGCCCCCCCCCCCCGATCAGTGCAATGGGATGTGTCTATTTATCTATCTCTTGACTCGAAATGGAAGCAGGTTTGAAAAAGGATCTTAAAGCAAGTCTTTGTGAAATAACTTCCGATGGGAAGAAAAAAGAAGACGTTAAGAGACGCTCCTGGCCCAACCCTTAAAATTTGACCAAATTTTTTTACGTGTGATTTGTATTTTAATAGACATACATTTTCACAAATAAATTGTCCAAGGCTAATTATTGTAGATGTCTCTTCACAATAATCGTGATGGAGAAAGCACCAATTCAAATGGAATGGATTCAAAATTATGTTACCGCAGGGATCGGGATTATAAATCCTCCTATTTTCATCTTCATAGGGTCTTTCTGTCCAAGTGCAGGTAGTCCGCATCTTCACAGACATGTCTATTTCACCAAGCCTCTCTCCGAGACAGTGCCTAAATCGTTACGCCTTTCGTGCGGGTCAGAACTTACCCGACAAGAAATTTTGCTACCTTAGGACCGTTATAGTTACGACCACCGTTCACTGGGGCTTCGGTCGCCGGCTCCCCTGTCATTAGGTCATCAACTTCCTTGACCTTTCGGCACTGGGCAGACGTCAGCCCCCATACATGGTCTTACGACATTGCGGAGACCTGTGTTTTTGGTAAATAGTCGCCCGGGCCTGGTCACTGCGACCCCCTTTGTGAGGAGGCACCCCTTCTCCCGAAGTTATGGGGCTATTTTGCCGAGTTCCTTAGAGAGAGTTCTCTTGCGCCCCTAGGTATTCTCTACCTATCCACCTGTGTCGGTTTCAGGTACAGGTACCCTTTTGTTGAAGGTCGTTCGAGCTTTTTCTGGGAGTATGGCATGGATTACTTCAGCGCCGTAGATAGCTCATCATTTTACTGTACTTCACATTATTCACTATCTATTGTTAGGGCATCATAATTCAAAGTTTATTTCTCCCCTCTTCCACTGAGATTCTCTTACATATTTGAAGGCTAAGAAACATGATATATACTCTCACTCGAGCGCGGAGACAAAGACATTGGTGCCAAGGTTGTCTGGTTGCTATACTTGTTTACTAGCATAGGGGTTATTGTTGACCACTTATGCCTCTCTATGGTGAGAATCAGAGTGTTTTATACTTCTAGCAATCTAAAGTTTCCTAAACTTACCAACTATATTGAGATTGGCTGTTATTTCACTCAATATCACTATATTGCTCTAACGTTCTCTCTACCATATAACTAGGGATGGTAATCTGATCTAATTAGGTCGGATACACATCTGGTTATATGCAAGTCAGAACAAAAATTCATCAATCCAAGTCTGACTTCTTTATTAATTAAGCAATCCGCTTCGACTTGCATAACCCGTTTATTAAATATATCAAGTCAAGTTAAACGAGTAAAGTAGATTTTTAAAGAATTAGATGAATTTAAACAAGTTAAGTAGCTCGAGTTAATAAGATAGAAACGGGTTAAGTAGGTTTTAAACGGATTAACCGTAGGTTAAATAGGTTGGGTTATGATCTAGCCCAATTATTAAACAGATCAAAATGAATTAAATAAGTTAAATATTCAAACATGAATCTGTTTTTTTTTCTTTTTTGCTAAGAACCCGATCTATTTAATAAGCAAATTTAAAAAAAATTGATCTATTTACTATTTAAATCTATTTATGTCAAATCCAAACTCATTTAAAACAGATTGTTTGCAACTCGAGTTGAATGGTCGGCAAATAAATTGTTGCTCCCACGTATATATTGAATGGTTGTATCAGCTTGCCTCCAAATTTCTCTCAAGTTTGCGCATGTGTGTGGGTGCACCGGTGCGTGGGCGTGTGTGCGTGCGTGGTCCCTGAATATTATTGCGGTGGTATTCTCATCGTTGTTGTGACTCGGGAGATTGTTGCACATTCTCATCGAGTAAAAGTAGTTTGCTTTGGAATCAAATATCGTACTAGAGCTAAAGGTTGTAGTTCAAATCTTCATTCACGTGATTGATTTATTTATTTTTCTGATTAAAAAAAGAAAAAAAAAAAGGAGGGTGAGGTTCTCCTCACCCGTGTAGCAATTCCTACTGGCTCTTTCTCCGTCAGAGGATGTTCGATATGGACAGATAAGTTTTACTCATATCCTTTCCATTCGTAGAAAGCCACCAGTGTGAGTATGTCACATCAGCATTATTTAAGCATTCGACAGACCAAATAGCGACTCCGATAAATCAAGTGAAGGACATCTGATTTCTGCATTTAATTGACGCCCAATCTGAACCACTCTCGTGAAATCTTTGAACCATTCTTTTCGCCTGATTCGTACCATCGTGCCTGTAATTTAGCTTACGTTTCAGACGTAATGTTAATATCAGATATTTATTGTTGAACCCGTCTCCAACGGTTTAAGTTTTGGATCTGGTTAATAAACTTGCCGACGTGGCGGTTATCCCGACAAAATTTACCCCTTCCCCTCTCCCTGTCTCGTCCCAATTCCAACAAGGAAATCGGATCGAATCAAGTGCTCGATTGCTTGTTCCTCCTCAGATCGACTCCCGGGTTCTGCGGCTGCTCTTCAAGATTCTCCAGATGCCGGTGAGTGGAGAGCTAGCCGAATCTTTCTATCCAATTTCTCGAAAAATTTCTGGCTGCAATTTATGATTAATAGATCCGAGCATTGCACGGTGATTTGGTTATTTTCTTGAAAATTTTTTCCCCCGTTTGATTGAATTATTGTAAATGTGGTACGAGTGGATTCTCTTTTCCTGGTAGATCCGAAGCCGATTCGGTATTGATTGCAAGCAATTCAAATCTGCGTTTCAAGAATTACTTGTGGATTTTCTCTTCGTCTTTCCTTGTGCATTTCTCTTTAACCTAATGGGTCGGTTCTTGACGTAAGCGGATTCTTGGATCGCAAAGCTCGTTGTTAGGGTTAAATCGGTGCTAATCTGTTGCATTTGCCTGCTCTTATGCTAATCAGGGTTTATTTCCTCAAAAGAAATTTACTAATTAGGGTTTCTAACGTTCGGATAGATCTGCAGCTAACGCTGTATGATTCTTTTTAATTTAATTCCTGTGTTCATTTCTTTAGTTCAAGATCCAGACGTAATGCGGTGCAAAAGTATGCGGCAATTTTCTATGCCGCCGTTTTCAGATGATTGAAGGGGAAATGTAAAGGAAAAGGAAATGGTTGATGGGTAGACAGGGCAGGGGAGCACTCATTTAAGTCAGAAGTAACATGATGAAATTTGAGGAATTAATGTGATATGCTACGTATGGAGGAAAAGGTATATAGCTGAGACGTTGGGGTTAAGATGTCCATATCATTCACAAAAATAATCTTATGTTTGAATGTGCATTACATCAATCGGCTTCTTACAGACACCAAATGGTGGGGCCTCATGCACTGTGCCACCCTTTTAGAACTTGTGGGCTCTTAGAAGAAGCTTCATAACTTTCTTAAACTCATATGAACAATAATAAATATATATTTTTAATATTATAGGTACCTATGTCTATAAAAGTCTTGGTTGTATTCATCTCCATGAATGAGATGATTTGAATTGCCTAATCAGTAAATGCAACTCTTAGTGTTGCCAAATGGCTAGGTCTCAACTAGCCATTTGTGCACCAACAAAGATAACGTCAGGAACATCATAAGACTATTCAAAATACATTAGCAAGTAAAAAAGTTTATGTAGATGAAACTTGACTTATACACTACCTAAAGTAGCCTTTTGAGGTCTTTATGTGAGAATGGAATCATCTAATTTCAAACATCAGTGGTCCTCTTGTTACATGCAGCATTTCCCATGGCATTGAGCTGTATTATGTTTTTAACTTGGACCTCCAATAGTTACAAGCAGAAAATATTTGTTATAATTGGTTGAAGCGAGCAAGCGCATATATTTTATGCTGGACAAATTCTCTTAAAGTTGCCTCTAGCTTGTTATTATTTTACTGCTGTACTGAAAGATGGGCTAGACTTGGCGAATAAGGACTCATAAATCCAACCCCAAATTGGTAGGGCAAGGCTTATTTTTATTATTATGACACATCCGATCATTTGATTGTAACTTTTGAAACTTAATCGCTACAACTGGGTCGGTAGACTAAAGCCAGCCCCAGTTTGTTTCTCATGAGTGTCGGATTCGCTGTAATTATAAACTCCAACAATAATTTATCATTTCAATATTATGTTACCTCAAAGTTAATCAACATCTCCATTCCCATTGATCTTGAGCCAGCATCTTTCTCGGGCTCAAAACCTCTCTGGCCTAATTAACAAAATACTAGATGGGTGATATTTGGTTTTCTTTCTTATGGTTTAGATTGATTCAATGATGACTGATAGTGGCAATCACCTTTATTGTGTTCAGAATCAATGGCAATCACCTTTATATGAACCCATGTCTTGTCCTTGAATTTTTATTACTTTTTATAGAACTTTTTTGCTTTCTACTTTAGTTAGGGCTAGAAATGGCTCATGCTTGGGCCAGCCGCCTCTATCCCAACTTTGTCTTGATTAATGAAGGTAGACCTAAGCCCAGCTTGAATTAGGCCAAAAGCTTGTTTCCAACAGGAGATTGAGGAAAGGAGGACCTGAAGTAAGGAATATAATAGCAAGTTGGCAGATGTTGTATGGGATAAGTAAGCAATCCTAGAAGTTAAAAGTAAATGAATGATGATATCAATGGCGACAGATGATTGAAGATGATATTTTGAGGACAACTTCAGTAGAAAGGCAAATGGCTAAGACGGCAAACAGTCAAAGAAGGTCTTGAGCAATGGGGGAAAAGGGAACAAGGAGAGGACATGAGGCAAGAAGATAAGATGGATGCAAGTAGTGGATTTGATCAGGTATGAATTTAGGATTTGTTATATTACTATTCAGACATGATAGCATTTTGTCTGTTTTTCCGATTTTTATATACTTAGGCCCCAGGATGTGGTTCAGTCAAGTTAGATTGGGCCCATACCTTGCCCAAAAGTGCACCGGACCTCAAATCATGAGCCAAGCCCAACCCACAACCTTCACTTTGCCAACCTGATTTTTGGTCAAGGAAGTTTCTCTGGGTGTGGCCCATTCTTGGCCCTAATGCAACCTGTACCAATTCCCCCATTTCCAGACAAAGTAAGGGGAAAGAAAAGCAAAACATACACATATATCAACTTTGCTATATGATTCTAAAACTTAAAATGTTTTCTAATAGAGAATTACCAATCATTGTGCTACTACTTACCTGGCCTTTTATGTTTTACCTGTCATATCTTAAAATGTCACAACCAGTTGAGCTCTTGTGGGACTGATATTAATCATGATTCTTATTATACTATACTATTTAATTTGATATCATGGATGCTTCCTGGTGTTTCCGCAATCTACATTCCCCACTGCTTCCTTGCTCTTGCACCTGTTATGCTCCGACATGTGCCTGCAGATTCACTCTTGTTTGAAGCATCTTAACTCATAAGAATATCCCATCAATCCAAGGCAGTTAAAAATGCTATTGCTAAATGAACCTTGGTAGTTTGTAACTTTGAAGATTAGTTGATTAACATGATATTACTAGGAAATTGAAGTTTGAACATAAAACTTAAATCATAACACCATAGCATACATACCTGCAGCATGACTAGTTGTAAGTAGGGTTGACTGAATTGTCTTGAATCAAGTAGTTTAGGGTGTATCGAGTCGGACCAGCCATGGAATGGTTTCACCAACTGAGTCATTCTAGGTCAAATTTGACTTGAACTAAATTGCATCGTTTGGTTTTGTCCGGTTTCAACCGATTTCAGTTTGTTTCGGAGCTGAACCGGGTTCATTCTCCTATAACTCTCCTCTCCCTCTCTCCTGGTCCTTCTTGCCTCTCACGACTCTTCTCCTATCTCGTGATTCCCCTCATTAGGTTAGGATTTTGTCACTGTTGATGATGATGATTACGTGACAATGGACCACCATCTCCTTTTTTTCTCTTCTCTCACACCATGCCACCACCTTTTCTCACCACCATGCTGCCGCCACCACAAATGATGATAATGGTTATTGGGCCTCGGAGATCATAGATCAAAGGTCCGACGTATGCATGTCTCTCTCTTCCTCCCTCCCTCTCTTTCCTCCCTCTGTCTCCCCCCTTCTATCCCTCCTCTTCCCCCACTCCCTTTCTCTCCCCTTTGTTCTAATATGCCTCAGATTGGCACAGTACGTATGCCAATACAACCCTCGGTACCAATTTACCGAACTTGGGTTATAATTGTCGGTGCAAATTATACCTTTTCATTTTTTGATGATTCAATTTAATCAATCAATCCCATCTACACATTTAGAATTTACATGTTGGGTATTTTTAATGTCATTCCCCATAGAATGAATAGAAACCTTTTTTTAACCTGCCCTAGATGATTTCCTACAATTTTCAAACATTGGTCATGTATGGTCGTAGCAATGTATGTTCATTTTACTTTCTTGCAAAGGAGTCAACTTTTAATACACATTTAAGCAAGGTTCGCCGTCTCGGTACCGGACCCCATACCAGTGCCACACTAGCATAGTGTCAGTACAGTACAGAGTTTTTTTGAAGTACGGAATATCGGTACGCCACCTGTACCGGGTACCGATACCAAACAAGTATGGTACGCATTGCACCGCTCGGTTTGGGCCGGTATGGCATAACATGCATTCAAAGATAGACAAGCACCATCCTGGAATGTTAGTGCATATATGCATGTATATGCAAAACATTTCTCAAAGGAAATTTTGTAAAAAAATATAACTTTGCCGACCTGACTGGTAAATGCATTGAGCCTTTACAGATTGAGGATCCTTTCTACTATAAAATTTTATTTCTCAGTCAGAAATGAGCTTGAGGATTTGCATGGATGATCAGTTGAATTAGTTAGCAAATCAGGTCAAGCTGGAACATGCCCTGAAGATTTTCATTTTTGCAATATCTTTGGATACGGCAAATATTGCTTCTATACCAGTGACAATTTGGACTGCATGTTATCCTATTTTGCCATTTCAAAAACTATCAACATATTAGACTCCCTGTTTCTGGGTCAACTCCATCCTACTCTGGAACTTCAAAAGTGAGTGATTCATCAAAGCATGTCACACCTTATGTCTCACTATCTCCTTATGATAACTTCAGTCACTCCCGTATATCTCTATTCCATCAATTCTAATGCTTCTTGCTTTTAGATGTTTCCTTGCCCTGTTCTTCTCCCTTCATTTCATGAGAAGCACCTAATGGAGCATGTTATTGCAGGTCCCATTGGACCAGGATTTTTTGAGGATGGGAATGGATCCTCAGTTGATTGTTGCATCAACCTGGGCTATTGATGTCTCAGATGTGAGATTCAGTTTTTTTTTTTTTCAATTTGATTTACTGATGCTGGTGAAAATAGTGCATGATGCCTCAGCTGACTCCATGAATTGGTGCTAGATGGTACATGTAGATCTATCTCTTTTTCCCTGACAAAGCATGGTTATTTAACTTGATGTCAATGAGTAGGATCTTTTAGTAAGAAGGATCCTGTGGCTATTTTATTGAAATTTGTATTTGATATAACATTACATCTATCAGTTTCCCATGATATCCCTGTCACTGTTTTAATACATTTTCCCCAAAAAAGCTCATTGATCAGTAGTTTCTAATTTACTTTTTTCTGTCATTGACATTTCTAATGAATCTTTGATAGCCTGCAGCATTGCCATGCATGGCATGTATACTTCAATGTGTGATAAGTTATTGTCTCTGAGATAAATCAATTACCAGGTGGATAACTGCAGCATTTGTGAACTATCATCCTTTTCTCCTCGTGCAGGTAAGAACAGTGAAGGTTAGCAATATTTCCCTGGCTGCATCTGAAAGGGACATCAAGGAATTCTTTTCCTTCTCTGGGGACATTCAATATATTGAAATGCGCAGGTCATTCTTCTTATGATTATGTCATATAATTTTCTATTTTGGGAAATAATTAACAAAATCATGTTGTTTTTCTTCGGCAGTGAATCTGAAAGGTCTCAGCTTGCTTATGTTACTTTCAAGGAGTCACAGGGGGCAGACACAGCAATGCTTCTCTCAGTGAGTTAAAGTTTTAATGATACAACATAATTACTAATATGTTCCCATCTTCGGGAAAAAGATTTTAGACATAACCTTCATGCCTTTAATGGTTTTCCAATCTACAATATGGAAGATTTCATGCGCATCATCTCAGTTCTCTATGGATACAGGGAGCAACTATAGTTGATCTTTCTGTCAGCATAACACCAGTTGAGGATTACCAGCTTCCTCCTGAAGCTTTCAAAGGCATACCGGTAAATCTGACTCCCTAATTTTTGTGTGGATTATGTTTTCAGATTTCTGCATGACGTGAAAGGCATAATGTGACTTTTTGTTTTTAATTTTGTATACCCGGTGGTTTTCTCCTTGAAAAAAGAAGGAAAAAGATGTCATGTCGTTCGGTTTCATTTTCATCTTTCAAGTGTTACTCTATAACTATATCATTCAGTTGTAGTGGTAATTTTCAAAAACAAAGTTCTGAACAGGTGGGCCAAAATTCTTCCGGAGTCTTTTGTTTTTGGGATTATAGGCTCTTGCATACATGTTATATCTCAACAAGAATGAAGATGTCAGAGCTAACAACCTTGTACATTAACATATTTGGGATTGGGAAGCATTTAGTTGAGATTATCAAGCTGGTAGTTGGTTCTTTTCTTTTCTTTTATGTTTCCTGTTTCAAATTTACAATTTTAACCTATTTTATAAAAAAGATAGAAGTACATTGATTTTCTTTTCCTTGGCTCTCTATATGTGTGCTTTTCTTTTTTTTTTCTCATGTGTGTGCACGCGCTTTGGGTGGGGGTGGGTTGGGGAGGGGGGAGGTAATGACAAGATTAATTCAAAAGGCTTCATTGCTTTTCTTTCATTCTTTTCTCCTTCTTTCTGGTGCTGCAGAAGGAAGGGAAGCTCTCGTCAACTGAGTCTGCAGTCAGGAAAGCAGAGGATGTCGTGAGCAGCATGCTGGCCAAGGGTTTTGTACTGGGCAAGGATGCCCTTAAGAGCGCAAGATCCTTTGATGAACAGCACCATTTTACATCCAATGCCTCAGCCACAGTGGCATCTCTGGACCGTAAGATGGGCTTGAGTGAGAAGATCGGCATGGGTACGGCTGTGGTCAGCGGGAAGGTTAGGGAGGTGAATGAGCGCTTCCAGGTGTCGAAGATCACAAGGTCTGCCCTCAGTGCAGCTGAGCAAAAGGCCAGCAGTGCAGGATCAGCTATCATGGGCAGCCGATATGTGTCAACTGGAGCATCTTGGCTCTCAAGTGCACTTGGCATGGTGACCAAGGCAGCTGGCGATGTGAACACAATGACCAGAGAAAAGGTGGAGAAGGCTGAGGAGGAGAGGAAGGAGATCCTCTGCAGGGAGAGGAGGGAGATTGTTGACGACTTTGCCCAGATTCACCTAGACGAGTCATCACTGGGGGAGCCTCCAACAGTGCCAGTTGATTCAGTGGATGAACAAAAGCTACAAATCATATGAATAACTGTGCAGGATTTAGCTTCCTGGTATTTTTTTTTTCCTCATATTGGTAAGTTTTGGTTGCTGATTAGAGAATTGATTGGACGGATGTATCATTCATGGTAATGGGGGATGCTTCTAATGTTGATGACGGTACATTTATGTTCATATGACTACCTTTTAAGTAGATCGTGATATTGTTTTTCTTGTGATCCACTGTTTCAAATTTCCTCCGTTTCATTATCAATGAAAGGAGTGGTGTCCACATTTTGCTCAAAAGAAGAAAAAAAATCCGCTGTTTCAAATTTTCCAGTCTTTCTGCTGCCGGTTTCTGAGTTGGCAAAGACGCTAGCCCGACTATCAACTGACTACTTTCCTGGGCTCCTCTTCTCTACTAACTCTAATAATTGTGGTGATGCTTCCTGTAGACGGTAGTGAAGAGTCAGTTCACGTATTCTGAAACCGATGCCAACCTGATGATGTATCGTTTATACTGACCTATTCTTGGGGAATTTGAATTGCTTTAGCTAAGCCTATGTTCTTTCTTTGCTAGAGTTAAACATCTGATTCTTAACACAATTTTGTAAGTTGACAATTAAAACTTTCTATGTTCTAATATACTTTAATGTTGCCACTAACCCATAGATCGCACTACTTATAATTCAATCATTTTAGTTGTAAACAATTAGAATAAATGATTAGATTTCTTCTGGGAGGCGTGTTCAGATCAGCTGAGAGGTAATAGCTGAAGTTGAGCTTTTAGAGCTTTGTCTGGCAACTCCATAGCATTACGGCTCAAGATTACACATATTTTCCCTTGTGACAACAGTTGAATCTCTTCTTTTTTTTTAATAAAAAAGAAGAAGACAACAGTTGAATATCGAATACTGCTGGAGTATTACCACCAGGTGGCTTTCCATCTATCCGCATCACCTCTCGGGCAAGTGATTTGTGAGAACAGGAAGTTTCTTATATTCTCCTCCCAAGGACGCATTTGACCCTGGATGCCACGTAAGCTTCTAAATAATTTTCAGTCCATGCTTCAACCGCAGGCCGCAGGAATCTGCTGTCCTACAGGAAGGGAGCCAAGTGGACGAGAAACAAGGGCACAAGTTTTCCCGTGAAGGACTATCACATATCCCTTCAAGGTATCCAAAGTTTCAATTCATTCCAGACAGCCTTTCTGTGTTTAACTAATGGAGCCATTAATACGTCAGATTGAAGTCATAATGTGAGAAGGAAACACAAGAAAAGAGAGTGAAGGTGTGGACAGGCAGATGACAAACACCTTTCAATCTATATGAATTCATGAATTAGGTTGGTTTTTTCTCTCCCTCTTTCGCAAGAAAAGATCTACACGAGTTCTTTTGCCCACAGCAAGTACAAATGAGAAATATCTGCAAATCGTTCTAGGGAGGTCTGTGCACATTTATGGTTCCAATTTGGAACAAAATGAAATGGAATGGTCCTGGAATGAAATGCATCCTGTCTATTACTTAATACCTTTATATCTGACACCTATTATTACTCTGTAATCTGAAACAACATCGGAAAGAACTGACATGAACTGAGGGAAGTCCATGATCACCTGGAAGATCCAAGTGCTAGCACACGTACTTCACCAACCACTCAAGCCCCTGCAAAAAATTGACCCGTCCGGTCTGATTAAAGATGTGCCACTAGTTCGCAGATAAATTACCATTATACCTAATATTCCTTTTTTTTTTTTTGTTGCTTTGAAGTCCTTGGAGACTAGTAAAAGAGAAGGCTGCTCAAGGAACTCTAATCTATACGAAAAGAAGGAAAAAAGATACCTGAATGCATTCCGGTAGATCATCATTTTTAGTTCTCACATGCGTCTGCGTAGTTTCATAAAATTTCATAAATTAATACTTGCAAAAACCAGGTATCTACAGTTTACAACAGAATTGGTTTCAAATTATCCTTCGAGGGCGGATCAATATCTTATAGAATAGGCATCTGATTGGTTAAACTATGGAAGTGATGAAAGTTCTATCCATCAAACCGAATGGGAACATAAAGTAATGTACAGTCAGCTACATCAGTTACACTATGGAATACAGGGCCGCCAGCTTATTTGATACAAGGAAGCTTGTCTGCCACGCTGCAGTTAGGTTATCTTGGCATTTGTGGCATGAACATTATCCAAAAGAGAGTTGTTAAATTTACCTCCATGACTGCAAGGCACGAGGACTCATGATTGGTGGCCAGGCAAGCAAGGATGACTACACCGGCAGCGACTGTGGAGGGCTTGAAGCAGAGCCTTTCATGGTTCAGGAGGGATAGGAGAGCGAGATGCCTTGACAGATTCTGTACACTGCTGTCTGCACCTGCTGCCTTGAGATAAAACCTGGCAAAAGATCACGTCTCCCACAAATTAGATACCTAATATTTATCTAATGAAATACAAGACAATTCAGAATAGGAAGGGGAGCAAAGTATGGAGCACCAGAGGAAGTGGTGGATCGTCGGGGGGAAGCATTTAAACTTAAGAACCTCTTGCACAAACCATTCCATGGCTACTACTTCGCTCCTGCTGTAGACATTGTTCCCCACCTTGAAGCATCTCTGACGAATGCTGATAACAAACCAACACATGCAATAATTAGTAATGAAAATAATACAGCGACCAGTGAATTAGGGAATAAAAAAACAGGCTGCCAAAATTTGTACTTGTTCTCATATTGTTCTCTCTTTCTAACAATTACTCGTTTAGTTCAGTGTAGTTACGATTCATATAGTTTGATCGAGTCACCGTAGGGAAGGTATAACATTGTCCAACCAGCTGCACAAGAAAGAGAGAGAAAGCAAACATAATCCAACCTCATTGACTTGTTTCATACCCTAACAGCAAACTAGTGTTATGGATGATTATGATGGATTCTAATGCGAGACATTTTCTTCAAAAGAAACAATGTGAGAGAATATCGCCATTGTACTTTTTTCTCAACCTTGTCTTTGGTGCCGAGAGCGGCCATCGATAATAATGGCATTTTCCTTCTTTTGTGTTGTTGTTTAGTGCAAAATAGTGCTATATTGTGTGCTTATCTAATGCGATGGAAATTTGAATCCCTGGATCAGGGCCATCCATCGGCATGCTGTCCAAGCAATTTATGGGTCCCAACAAACCAACGAGAGGGAGTCGTTGGGGCGTCATCAGAAGAGTGTGCATTAATTATTGTTTCAGATTATGTAATCTACTTTAAAGTAGAACCAGACTTTTAAACCACAGCAGCAACTGTACTCAGTTAGCGAACCAAGGTTTCAAATCAAGGCAGACGAACGAAACAATACAACCATTGTAAGGAGTCTTTTTCTCGAAAAACAAATAAAAAAACATGCAAGGAGTCCGGAAAATCAAGAATGCACCTGTTGCAGAGCTGGTTCTCCTCGATTCTGGTAGCGAGGGTGATGCATGCTACGCCCAACAACTGGAGATTTCTCTCGTTCTTGAAGTATCCTCTGCTAAGGAATCTGTCCATCAGGCTCACCCCCAGGAACAGCGTCTCGCTCTGGAGCTCCATCGCATTGGCATGCTGCCATCAATAAAGCAGTCATAAAGGCAAGGAGCCACGCATTCGCCAATAAAGACATCTTCAGGATTTTTAGGGGTAAAATCGGAATTACAGCCATACGGAACTATTTAAAAACTGAACTGCCCTATAAATCAATGGCAATCATTGCTCATGCCAGGGGCATTTTCCTGGAATAATTTCCTCGAACGTAATGATCTCCATACGAGGCCAACCAAAAACGCCAAAATAAATCGTACCTCTTTTTGGAAATAAAGCAAATCGTACTTCCACACAGGATGATGTCACGATTGGTACTTTCTTTCCACGAAACGGAGAGTTCAGGTCTACTGTACTATTGGAACCGGATATCTGTCAGATCAGTAGACACTTTGTTGCTATTGCAGTGATTAGATGGGTCACCTAATCGCCACGTATATTCAATATCCAGTTCCGACGGAACGATAGAGCTGAAGTTAGTGGATGTACGTACAGGACTACCGGGAAAAGGGTAGACCGGCAGTTAGATGGGGACCACTGGGGACGAGGTTCCGAAATCCTCACCTCCATTATCCAGTTAACCATCTGAAGGCGTTGCTCCAGGATTAGATCGCCGTAATCCGTCGACGAGATGTATTCCTCGGCGTAGTCTCGGAGCACCGCCTCATTCCTCTCCCTGCCCCGGAATCTCTTGTAGCTCTCCTCGTCCTCCTCCTCCTCAAACCTCATTAGCTAAACCAAATAATAATTTCAAAAAAAAAGCATTTGCAAATCACTGGAAATTATAAATATAAAACGGATCTCAAACTCACAGTAAATTCCTGTGGAGAATCCTTCTGAATTCCGGACGAGGAATTGGATTCCGGGCTCGAGCTCGATCGCGAGAACTGCTGCGCGAACTGGCGGAAAAGAGAGAACGTGGCGGAGGGGGCGGAGTGCTCGCACGATTTCTCGGAGAACTCGTCGGAAGAAGAGTCCGCAAGAACGGAGAGGGAGTACTCTGAGGAGTCGCCATCGGAGCTCCGGGGGAAGAGCTCGGCCTCCAGCTCCGATAGCGTCAACTCGTTGCACGTCGAGTACTCTGAGATCCCGCCGTCCGCGCTGGAGAACTCCTCGGAGCACGCCAGATCGGAATCGAGGTCCTGATCGAGCGGCTCTTCGCCTCGCGACGCGAAATTCTGGGAGATCTGGGACCTTCCGCCCTCCTCGCCCGCAGATTTGCGAATTTTGGCGGCGATCGCGTCTGAGACGGATTCCAGACAAGAGGACTCGGAGATCTCTGCATCTTTCTCCGGCAGCTTAGTCGCTACGGCTCTGTTCTTTAGATTTCCATCCGGGAATCCTCCGATGACTTCGGAAACCTCGGAGACGGAGGTCTCCAAGGCGGCGTTGCTCGTATTTTCTTCCATCTTCGCTCTTTTCGCAGACGCAGGGCCGACTCCTCGGGCCCCGTCCTTCTTGCTTTTCGCCGATCGGAGCCTCTCCCTGCGCCGGGCATACGTTTTGGTAATACGGCTGAACTTATCGTCAGGAGAACCTCTACCGATCGCAATCGTCGCCGAGTACCCGGCTCTCCGGTGAGGAGATCTCGGCCGCTTCAGACCCCCGGATCCGGCGAAGACAAAGCTGGACTCGCTCGAGATCTCGCTCCGGAGGCAGGAAGAGGACGACTCCGCCTCGTCCTCGGTATCAAACGGCGCATTCAAGGAGCCGTCGACGATCGGGAGGGGAGGAATTCGCTGGCGGCGAGAAATCTTGGATCGGAGCTTTCTGACATGGGGGACCGCCTCGATCGTCCTCTTCCTCCCGGAGATCGGCCGCATTGAGATTTGATCGGGATCCGTGGGAGGCATCGGAGCGAGAAGAGCTCGGATCTGGAGCCGGGAAGGGTTTCTTAACTCTTCTGCGAGGGAGGGAAGAGTGAGAGGCACAAACCCCACTACCGGGAGTGAGAGTGAGTGGTGGAGTTTTGGGCCCTGGAAATGCTCCTCATTTATAGAGGGGAGGAGGTCGGTGGGCCACGTCACTGGAGAATTCTTGGGCTTCGTGCACAAGCCACGAACCGGTCGTTAGCCAAGTCCTGAAGCACGTTCATCCGGTCGTTAGCTCAGGCACCAGGTCCATCTACCAATTCGATGAACAACATCTGACCGTTGATGACGGATCAGGTAAGGCTTCATAAGTAGATGATGATCAATTGCAATAATGTTATATAGCAATCATAGTTGCCATAATTTGAACTTATACTACTTAATATAATTTATATAGAGATCAACGTAAAATAATAACAAAAAATTAAGAACTTGTTTAGATGCTTTGTGATGGAAAAAATATTGAATGTCTTGACTTTGGCTTAAACCAACCACCTTGGCCTCACTATTAATCGAGGTAAACAATTTTGGTGAAAACCGAAATGTTACTTATCTCGTACTAATAAAGACCGGCAGTTATGGCAATACTGCAGTCAATGTACCACAAACATTATTGCCACTGCATGCTGTTCACGTGGGACGGTTTCCACGTTGTTAACATGCAGCCGACCGTTACCTTACAGTTAATGCACATCGCCCCAAATCAGGTAACGGATCAGTATTCTACCCTATAAAAAGGGATGGCCCAGGGATCCTCAGGTAAGCTCATTTGGAGACTCCTCTCTGTAAATTTTCTTCCTTCCATACTATTGCACTGTTATTCTGACTTAAGCATCAGAAGGTCTCCCACTGAAAACTTTTTGACAAGTGGACTTCTTGTAGGTTGGCTTTAACGGCAACCAATTCTTCCTCACCTCGGTCTCATCCAATCTCACTCAGTTCGGTTATTACTGACCTCAAAGCGAGACAAGTAATGTCTCCGCCTCGATTCAAATTTAGCGGTAATAGATTGGCGTTAGAGGAAGGGTCCTATAATATTGGGACTAAACAAAAAGAGATTCTCATCAATATAAGATCACAAAGGAGTCGCGGAGCATCCCATACCTCGCAACGCTGAGCTCTGGCCTCACAAGGTTCATTGTAGAGTTCGGAACATGCCCCGCCGGTACAACCCAGTACACCTATGAATACTATGCAGTTTAATCTACTCATACAATAGGTGCAGGTCTTGACTGCAGCAGTCCAGGGCTTACAGCAAATAGCAACACAACTGAAACCAATCCAACCAGAACCTATTCAACTTAGCTGCCATTCCCAACAACCAACACGCCATAAGCGCCAAATCATCCGCCATTCTCAACGCCAAAGTCTAGAGCGATCTCGTCAGCATTGGCACACTTAACAAAGGATCAATATTCTATCCTATATAAAGGGGTGGCCCAAAGATCCTCAGATAAACTCATTTGGGAACTCCTCTCTACAAGTTTTCTCTCTTCCATACTGTTGCACTATTATTCTGACTTAAGCATCAAAGAGTCCCCCGCTAGAACATTTTTCGGTAAGTGGACTTCTTGCAAGTTGGCTTCGAAGGCGACCAAATCTTCCTCACCCCGATTTTGTCCGACCTCACTCAGTTTGGTTATTGCCGACCTCAAAACGAGCCGAGTAGCATCTCAGCTTCGGTTCAGAATTTAGCAAGAACACTTTGCAACTATTATTTATGGTTAACTTGCCACTCGTCGAAAGCTCGAAGGAAGGAAGATCAATGAAAGGAAGCTTCATATATATGACCTTGCCGTTTGGCTGCCGGTGAAATCCGTTAACTCCTATGTTTAAATGACAATGTAATCCATCCAAGTCTTGATTTATGTTACCCCTAAAACATAGAAATTTGTTACGACTGGCGGTACTTCTCCTGCCCTTTAACTTTCTAAATTTTCTGGCATCCCAGTATCCCTTAATGAATTTGATATCGTCAATACTTGACTCACTACCTTGCACCTGCACAGCCACATTAGGCTCCAGTCATCATGCCAAACTCGGGGCTGAATTAGGTAACCGGTTTCCTACAAACTTAACAAGGGTCTATGGGTCTGCATGGCATTGCTTTTTTTATATTGTTGTTTCTCCATGAATTAATAAAATCTCAGATGGAAATTGATATCGAAGATCGTACTTGCACAAAGCTTGTGCCATCTTACTCTATTTTAGAAGTCGTCGTCATTGCTTCGAAAAGCTTTAACATTTTACGAAATGAATTCAGAAATAACATATTTTCATTATACAGGTTGTTTGGTCCAGTACATTTCCTTCTTAGATTTTTGAATACAAAAATCGAAAACAAGCGCAATACTGGATGGGCCCCAAGCTTGTTGCTGAATTTGATCTCATTTTCAATTTTGGGAGAGCAAAATTTTCCTAGGTGATGAATTGTAGCTATCCACCTAGTTGACTGTGGATCAAGCAAGTACTATAGGACGAGTGCCTCCTTCTAGAAGAAAAACTATAATTATAAGAGCTTGTATCCGATCATAAGTTCAAATCTGATTATAAGCATCATAATTCGATGCCCGCTTACACTACGTGGAGGCTTTTGGGCTCATAATTTCAAAATTTTCAGGCTACTCGAAACCATCTTTTGAAAAATTTTGACATTCCTGGCTGTTGATATTGCCGGATCCACAGCCTCTCCCCAGTCCAGGTATCTAAATAAAGCCTCCAACGTTCACTTATCACTACTTGATGTGTCATCTATCAAAGTCTCATGCACAGGCCAACTCGAACATTATTAAATGACAGGATTCCAAAGGGACTCTCCAAAAGCGCGTGCTAAAGTCTTACCCAAGAGCCAAGGCGCAAAAAAGAGAGAGAGAGAGAGAGAGTCTTACCGAAGATGCGCGTGCAAGACTTAATGCTCCTCCACACGATTCCACTTTATAGATTCCATATTAATTTGGTAAAGTAGGAGGAGAGAGACCAAGCAATGAAGAAAATGGAGTACCAAAGCAATAGACTTTGATCTTTTATGTATTTGCTTCCTTCCGTTCTCATATAGGCAGCAGAGAGTCATTTTTCTTGAGAAGTTTCTCTTGCAAACACATCTGCAGGGATTATGTCTAAAGGGGCTGATCAACAGGTGGAGTGGATTGATGCTATATGCCTTGGTTCTCCCTTGTTGAGGAGCCTCTTGGGCTGCCTGCTTCTATGCTTTCCACAGCAACCTGATTTGGAAGAAGAGCATGGAGTTGAAGGAGGAGATTATGGGATCATCCAGAACCGCACCGCACAAAAGCACTTCCGTCAGTGTAATCTCAGCCCTTGAGCCAGTCCTCCTCCAGTACTATTGCTCTCCTTCTATTTTTATTGCAGTAGTATAGCTAGCTCTTATAACATATAGACTTATATCAGCTGTGGTTCAAACTTCAAACTTAGTACTCCTGTCTCTATTTTAGACATGATGTAGATATTAATTAGATGATGGGGCTATAATAATAATACAGGAAGTGCTTTCTTTGTGATTTTGAATGACTTTGGGTTGTTGGAAACTGTTGCCGGGGGTTGTGCAAGGTTGGTAATTGGCATCCAAAGGATTTGAAGTTGCATAGCAAGTTTAGAAATTTTGAAGTCTACCGTGCTGTGATTCTAATCTCTTTTCTTCTTGTTCGTTGGGTGTAATTGGTTGAAATCTCTCGTGTGCGGTTGTTTGATTGATCCTTAATTTCATAAAGATTCATCTGTCGGGTGATTAGAATCAATAACCTGGATCATTGAAGAGCCTGAAGTGAACTAGGAGAATGGCCATGGGTTGATTAAGTTTGTATGTGAAGTCATTGAAGAGGGGAAAAAATTTGGAATAGTCATCACAGAGATAAGAAGTCATAATTAATATAATAATATACACTCAATAGCTTGTTGTGGCCCATGGGTCTAGGATCCAGATAAAAACCCATGCGCATTTTACCCTGCCCATGATCCCACGAGCAAAACACTAGTGAAAATTTTGCTGAAGAGGAGACAGGTGGTTTCGGTCAATCATTGGACCCGGCGGATAACCAATGTAGAACTAAGCATACGTCCGCACGGGTCCTCACATACTCTTCCCATTTTAGGGGTAAAGATTCAAATCCATTTAAATTTAATCACAAGCACCACAATCGGATTGTGATCAGCCCTAATGAAACCGTGCTATAGTATCCCATAATCCACATACATTATGGGCCAAATGGAGTCTTATACTATTTGAAACAACCTAGGATCTCATTCAAAGTGGCTAGCTGGAAGATATTATTTGGGTTCCTTAATCCTGTATAAGTACCCAAAATCTACCTAGCAGATAATCGATGTGGGACTAGACACACGCCCGCCATTAGAACTTTCACGAGCGATAATCCATATATTATGCTTGACGATGTCGCTCATCAGGTGGCGTCCGAAAAAGCAAAGTTGGCTTTGTGACCAGGATAACTTGAATCAATCTGGCATCGTGTGGTCCGATGCGGAGTAAATTGTAAGTTCTAACGCCATTTATTAGTTATATTAGAAGAAAAATTCTCCCGAGAGAATGTTATTGAACATCATAACCGTTCGTGTTGATAGAAGGGGAACAATAATTGCACAACATTGCAGCAAGTTAGGCAAAAATGTCCAAAGACCTCGTCTCCCTTCCTTTACTTTTGGTGGAAGCTCAGTTTCGTGCATTATACCTATAGTTAAGTTAAAATTTTGTACAGGTCACTCTCTGAACTTTGAATTACTTTTAGCCTTCTGACTATCTAAACCTTTTATTTTTCTTTTGAGACCTAGAATCTGAAGTGCACCAGCAACAGATGATATAAAAATGATATAATTAGTTTGAATATCTTTTTTGTGTTCTGATTACATTGAGTATCTATTGCGATGTTTGCGACATCTTTACATGGATGATCTTGTAAATATTTCAGATTATTTTGCTAGAGAATTCTAAATGGATAATTTTGCCGTTCGAAATAGCATCTTAATGAAATGGATTTGTTACTAAACTCTACTAACTTTTATGGGCTCAAAGATCAATCAAAATGCTAGCATACCGTAGACTCAAAAAAATATAACTTTTCCTATTCCAGAAGTGACATCAAGAGTTGTCTAAACTGTGAAATCAAAAGCATCTTATAGTCAAAAGAAATTGAACAATTAACTACATCTTCTTTTTTTTCATACTGCATAGAACTATTGTTTACTTCTTGAAATTTTTTCCTTGAATGAACATAATTGTATATAATTGTTTTTTTCTTTATGACAACGAGGACAGAGGAAACTTGGCCTAAATCAGGTGAGGGCGGGAGTCACTCAAGTTACTGGGACTCTTCAATAACCTTACAAACTGCATGAATTGGCCCCTTAAATTAAACATTGACAAACACCATACCATGTTGTGCAACACGTGCAAAAGACAAGGCTCGTTCCGTGCGACTCCACAGAAGAGTACGCGTGCTACAAAATGCAACTAGCCTAACTATGAACTAACTCGACTCATAAGCCCGGAGTAGTATATAAGCCATGTTGACCCGGGTCATTTTTTGGTTTTAAGACATCATTTGATTGTTAAATTTTAATGAAAACGAAAATTTCATATCTTATTATCTTACTTTAATTAAAGAACATATGTTTCGAGTTTGTGTGCTCTTTATTTTTTTATTTTTTTGATAAGTCGGAAAGATCGTATATATCTAGTATAAATACATCCCATAAGATCAGAAAGTAAAAGAGAATTTTAAAAAGGTATAGTTTCATGGCTATGCCAAAGAGTGCCACCCTAATGCCGAGCAATGAAAGGGGCAGTCAAATCTACTGCTCCGTTCATCTTTCTGTAGATATGGGAAGCTTGAAAGCACTATAATCCCTAGTCATCTTAAGGATGTCCTGCAGCAGTGAGTGCCCATATGGCGCCCTGCAATAATCTTGGATCCATTGAATCACCACAACTGAGTTGCCTTCAATCTGAATGTGATCTGCTCTTAGGGTGAGCCTGGCATAGGTAAGACCCTCTCAGGCTGCCCTCAACTCCGCACTAGAAATAGTGACAAAAAATGCAACTACCTCTAGTCGCAAACAATCAAGAATTCAGACCTCTAATCACAAATCTGGCTCCAACTTTGCTACTGTCCTCAAATATATTGCCGTCAAAATTAATCTTAAGAAAGGCTGCTATTGGATGAATACTGCCTGGGTCGCTGTAGGAACTAAACAAGTGTCCCAGATGTCCCTCGCAATCATGGCATCTCCAAGAAAAGATGACTGAGAGAACTCAGCCACCTAAAGTAAGGCTCTATCGACCATGAGCCTTGAGTATTGCCTCTTATTCTCGAAGACCTGAGCATCCTGTCCAACCAAATTTGGTAGGCAACATAAGCATCCCTCACCACCCACGACCCCAAAGCAGAAATCCTCATAGTTTCTTCCAAGTAATTCAGAAAGGTAGTGATGGGAGTCGGAGATTGCCAGAACCTCCCATCAACACTAGCTAGCATCCAGGTCTGTCTCAAGCCCGACCCAACCTCCATCATAACTAGGTCCAAAGGCCCACTATCACTGTCGAGGCCCACTAGGCCTCCATCATTGCCTTCTGCTTTTTCAAGTTGGGTTCCAACCTGGGACCGGGTTTACCAGCCTCCCCACCGATCCGCTACAGGTCATCAACAATGTAGGTCTTCTCCGGTGATCGTCGCCGTGCCACCTTTGCCGCTTTCGCTAGCCGCTGAAGTCCGACAGGGACCCCGGTGAGCTTGGCCGGTTCTGAGGGAAACTCGCCCCAATTGAGATGAGCCCATGCTGGAAGTTGACTCCGGGGTAGGAGTGGCTGCCTTCTTCAAACTTACACCGGCTTTGGAAACCCTAGGCCATCGGATCCTTGCTGTGGCAAGCCAAGGCCCGAACACCGGTCGACGATTCGAGGCAGGTTGTTCAGCGTCCACCAGGTTCAAGGGCTCTCGGCCAATTTCCACCATCATCGGCATTGGACGCTTCCTTCGCAACTCACCCTCCATCATCCTCGACAGTGGTACGGGGGATTTGCAATCTCTGTCTCGGTAGCCAATTCTTTCACGGAGAAAACAGAATTCGGGTATGTTTTCGTAAACAAAGGATTGCCAGAAGGTCCTAGAGTGCCCTCGGATGAAAATTCCTAGCATCACGGGCTCTGAAGAGTCGATTTCCAACTTAATTTGGGATTATTCCAGCTTCCACAGCCGGTCCGTGAACCTATCCAGTGCCAACAGCTACCACCACAATGTCGAGAATGGAGTCTGTTACGGGGGAACTTAGCCACCATGCCCCACGTGACCGGCACGCGCGCCCAGGAAGACTACGGCAGCCCCTTGATCCAGCAATCCGACCCCGAGTCGGACATCTTCGGCTCCGCAGCCCGACCCCGAGTCGGCTGCCCCTTGATCCAGCAATCCGACCCCGAGTCGGACACCTTCGGCTCCGCAGCCCGACCCCGAGTCGGCTGCCCCTTGATCCAGCAATCCGACCCCGAGTCGGACATCTTCGTCTCCGCAGCCCGACCCCGAGTCGGACATCTCTCGACAACGACAGGCTATTCCCCAGAGGCACGCCGCAGCCTCCTGCTCCACTACTCCCTGCAACGGTTGTATCTGGCGCTGCTCCACGATCCCCTGTAACAGCCGTACAAGGCGGAGCTCCACTACGCCCTGTCACGGCCGTACCCAGCGCTGCTCCACGACGCCCTGTAACGGCCGTGTCAGTGGCAGCTCCATCGTGCCCCACGATGACGAACCCCCCTGAAAGACCCCCCAGCCTGGTATATATGCGGCTGGAGGGAGAAGGGGGGGTAAGCAAGAACTTACAGAGCATTTTCCTACTTGCTACTATTATCTCTCCTTCTCCTCCAATCTCCTCTGACTTGATCGTCGGAGGGCCCCCACTACCCCAGTGGTGGTGCGAGGCTTGCTTGCAGGTTTCCCGGTGGAAGGTGGAGCGCAATCAACACCAACCAAGGCAACTTAGACGGAATCCCGTTCACACCGCTGTGCCAATCGTTCTCGGTTTGGACCACCAGCAACAGAGTCCTTCTCCCAGTATTCCAGGGGAGGCTCGGAAGGCGAATCCAAAATCTGGCACCCATGGCTTCATCGCGAGGAGCTTCTCAGCCACCAGCCACATACCGTCAACGATTGCCGCATCCTGATCTCCGTCGCACCTGAATCGCAGAGTAATGTTGTCCTAGGCCATGGGAAAAACCTTCACCTCATAGTCCAATTTTCCCCTAGCCTTGATATCTTGAGCCACCCATCAGCCGATACCCGCCAGCCAAGACTTCGAGCAATCAATGCTATTAACTCCCATGCCTGCCTCAACGTCTCCACTTTTTTCTTGGGCAACTCTAAGACCCTTGTGAAGTAGCGTTGAAGATTGTCGAGCTCCTCCTAAAAGATCTTGTGGTTGGTCCACTGAGGTTACCTAATGATCCCTGCACCATGTTCGTCCATGTCGTGCTAGCCTCAGTCCTCCTTGGCTGAGGACGGTCGTCGCTACTGGAAGACCCTCTCACCTGACTGGAGCTCCGATCACCCATGGTTGTGCCGACCTTACTATTCGCTGGAATGACACAGTCACCGCACAAAACTTGAAGCATCCAATCGCAGCTACTGCTCAAAGAGTGAAAACTACCTTGATGTTATAGCGCATCCTCAGTGTGCGTTTTATTGGTATTCAGAAGTTGAAGGCATCCATCTTTTTAAAAAGGAGACGAAGGATGAGAAAAATGGAGCCTAATCCATAGATATCAGTGCTATTGTGGATCAACATCGTAGCTATGGCTCCATGCGATGGGATCTCGCTGAACCACTCAATCTTGTTTCCGTGGATTGATTCGTATATTTTGATTATGAGAGTTCTGAGTCCCCGCGTATAACCTCATGCACCTTGGAATAGCTGCTGTTGCGGTACGCTTGGAACAATCCAAAGCATATATAAAGTGGCATTACCCTCACATGTAACTAAAGCATCCCCATCTTTCGTATTGATGGCACAGAGAGTGTAATGGGCTGGCACTGCAACTAGGTCCCAACTCCCATGTATCCTGATCCAATTAGTTCCTTGCTTACATGGTCCAATTTCTGGACCAACTTGATGGGTATCTTAGATTTCTTGTCAAGGAGAGAAATGCGTACTGTTTGCTGCAAACTTCGTGCAACCAAATAATATTTGGGCCTCTTTCCAACCTAATTAAGGTCCTATTTGGAGGAGCTTTTGGAGGGCCAAAAAGCACTTTCTGGCCCTCCAAAAGTACTTTTAGATAAAAAAATTGTGTTTGGTAAAATTTTTGGAAAGCTTTTTCAACTTTTGCGGGAAGCTGAAACCAGCTTTTGGGGAGAAGCTCTAATTTGGAGCTTTCCGGAAACACTGTTTTCAGCTTTGTCGAAAAGCTATTTTTTGGACCAAGATACCCCATTTAAATCTCACTTTTTCCCCCAAAACTCTCATTCCGCCTCTTCCTCTCTCGCCCATCCACTCCCTCTCCCTCTCTATCTTCTTCTTCCTCTCAACGCCGCCGCCTCTATTCCTTCTTTCTCTTTTTTTTTTTGTTTTGGGAGCTCGTGGCTGCCCACGGTGGCAGCCACCATGTCGGCCACCACCCATGGCCGGCGACCCCTCTATATTTCAATAAAATAAAATAATAAAATAATAAATAAATAAATAAAATAAATAAAAAGAAAAATAATGAGTGAGTGGCAAATAATCTGATCTAAATAAATAAATAAATAAATAAAAATATTAGTAATTATTTAACCAATTTTATCACCTAGCTAGAAAATTTGTTAGAGAGATAAATGGTCATTAGAAGGATGAAAAATTAATTTACACTAATAATTATAATATTTTATATATTTATTATTGTATTATACTATAAATATGATATTATATTACATTATTTCATAATACATTGATATGCTATGTTAAATAATTTAATATTATATTAAATTATTATTCTATAATACATAATGTTATAATACTATATTATAATAATATTATATTACATTACATTAATATTATACTATATCATATATTTATGTATTAATACATATTATATTTTATTATACTCCGTTGTATAATATTGGTAATGTCCTTTATGTTTATTTTGTCACACAAAAATACTTTCTCAGTTTGTTTACCAAACACATGTTAAAGTGCCACAGTACTTTAGAAATATAGTTACTAAACAGCAAACAGCTTTTTATAAACGTTCTGCTTCAGACAGCTCTACTTCCAAAAGCTCTACTACTAACAGCGCCCCCAAACAGGACCTAAACCAACCAATCAAGTAGCCCCCATCCCATCAGCATCTCTCTCTCTCACTCATTCTCACTCTCATTCAAGAGCTTGCTCCGAGCCAGACCCTTCACAATAGGATGGGTTTGGTTCATAGCTATCTATAAAAGTAGACATAGCGCAAAACAAGCATTACCTACCGTGTATAACATATTATCATATTTGGTATGAAAAGAGGACAGTAGATTCCATACCTATTTTACTAAGAGAAAAAATAAAACAGATACCACCAAAAGATGATATATTTTTTCTCCACACCCAATTGCTTAGAGAAGGTAATCTAAAATCGATCGGCAACAATATCTCCACTATTCTCATTGGAACCCACAAATACTTGAAACTTCCTTTTAATACATGGTAGCTCAAAATATAATTATACTAAATCCAAATTTCTAATTTTCTATCTAATGATTTTTTTTCCAAATTAAGCAAATAATGGTGTGATTGTATTTAAATACATTTACTTAATAAAATTAAAATACTAAAATTTATCTATAATAAATATATGTATAATTAATTTAAAATTATTTATCAATTATGTAGATATATTTTAATATTTGAAATGGCTAAAAAATAGAATGAATAAAAAAATCTTACTTGAATTTTTTTATTCAAAAATATTCCAAAAATTTAACCATATTTTCATATATGATTACTTCCAACCAAATATAACAATCTTGTTTTGGTGTTATTTTTTAGAGTAATTTATCCATCAAATAAATATGATAAAATTTACTATACACCATAATTTTTTCAGATAAATAGTTTTGAAAAATCATCACGATAGCTATTCTTGTGTAAATGCACATATGCGAACATTTATTGCAAATCGAGAACTTGGTTATTGTGACAAGTTGACCTATGTGGCCCTGATCGGATTTAGACCCTCTGTTGACGAACTCAGCACTCCATACTTTGGGGCCAAGTTCAGATTTAACGAGAGCCTAATCCAAACTGATGAGCAACTGGAATTGACAGCGGGAATGAACCGGACATAAAAACACGAACCCAATCTGAGATGACTCGGTACGTACCTGGAAACAAGTTCATGCTATAGGGTTCAATTAGAGTGGAAACTAAGACCAGACCCAAATCCTAAACCAAATGAACCACGGCTGGACCAGGAACAGCGAGGCGCTCAGGAAAAGGAAGGGACGTCAGCTTAAATCCATATCATGAATCATGCCGGATTCCGGAGGCTAACGGCCCACTTGCGTCAATCATTGCAACTAAATATAGCCACATGTTATAAATTGTGGAAAGAGAGGGGTGGGTGGAAGGACATCAGATGCATGAATGTGCCCTCAAATGGTAAGTGGCCTTTTTGGCTTCGGATATGGACAATCTCATGCTTGCCCCATCGGCCTACGTTTATGCGTGTAATTAGGGCCACTTGAGCTGCATACTTTTGGCGTTTGATGGAGATTGGGCAGCAAAAAGGGACAATGACTTTGGCCAATGTTAATCTCTCTATAAATAGCTGAGGCAGTTGGTATCTGTGAATATATAATCAAAACTAACTACTACTAACTAGCAGGGCCAATATGAATTGATTATATATACAATAATTCGAATGACTTGCTTCGGCTTAATTATGCATTCAAAAGTTCTTTATTAAGCAAATGACGACGAGGCCGCCACCCTTCTGTTGAGAAGATAATCGGAGATTCATCAAACAAGGAAATTATATTTTTGTGTCCGCATGTATCTTTTAGCTTGGGCGCAAGGGCATGAAGCAGAGAATCCAACAGAGCATTAAACATATAATAGACTCGAGAAAGTTTTGGGTTTACCCGGCACATCAATGGTATAAACTTTAAGCCAAGTTTTTAACAATATTTATCTAATTCTCTCTCTCTCTCTCTCTTTAAGCCAAGTTTTTAACAATATTTATCTAATTCTCTCTCTCTCTCTCTCTCTCTCTCTCTCTCTCTCTCTCTCTCTCTCTCTCATTGTCATGTACCATTAAACTAGATATGTAAGATAACGGATTAATTATTTCATTTTTATAAGAGAAGTGTTACATAATGGGGTAGCCTTAAGCTATTCTTAAATCTTCAAATTATTGCTGCTATATGCATGCGCCACAGGAAAATCGTAAAACCCTTCTAACACTGGTGGAGTCTGAGCCTTCAAGGATTCGTTGGTTTTATGTGTTTAGAAAGATGAATTGAGTCGTGAATTGAGTGACTTCATATGTGACTGATTTCGGAACTACTCTATAGAGTGGGGAGAGGAAGTTGCCTATGGCACTTCGTGATTTGCTATTTTCTAATTTTGTTAGGTGGCACTAGATTTATATGAATCATTCGATTAAAAAAAAAAAAAAAAAAAAACAGCAGCTTCTAATAGATGATAGGACCGACTCCCGAGTTACTCTCACCGGTGTCCGATGCCCTTTGCCAGCGGGACAAAAATTGGCCGCATATCCATCAACGAAAGATGCAATGATGGGACCAGGAAGGCGTGCCGGCTCTCTCTCTCTCTCTACACGTGAGCCTAGTTCTTTTGGGGGCATGATTGGTCTCACCAAATTGCGAAAACCGGGGGTATACTTCGTGCTAATCTAACCACATCAATTAGACTCTAAAACAACATGGGGGCTCCCGTTCAGTGTTATGAAACTAGATAAGTACTTCTCTCCTATTACATTTACCATGACTCTAATGATAAAAGAATAAAAAATAAAAGGAGAGAAAGAGACGGCACTCAAGGCCTGTCAGGTTCTAGCCAGTTGCGTACGAGGACGCACATTGTTTCAATTGGCATGTGCGCCACGTTTTTAAGGAAATAAAAATTTATAGATCCTAGTGTGCTTTCTGTTTTCACAAGAAAGCTGCAGAAAAAATAAATCAACAGTTAATTTGGTCGAACCATATTTTCTGGCTAGTTGAAAAATATGAGGAGGCAATAAACATCAACGACATGTGCGGTTCTCACAACGGTGAATTGTTTTAATTATTCAAAAACATGATGCAATAGCTTGTTAAACCGCCATCCCTCCTCTCCCCTCTTTCTTAAAATACTAGTTAACTCTAATTAATTCACCTGCATGATAGCATGAAATTATACTGATGTCTTGAATAGTCATAGCTCTCGATATAGATCGGTTGTATGAATAGTGGACTAAAGCATGGTAATTAAATATAATGCTCCGTAAGATTATTGAATCGCTATCCCTTTTTTTTTAATTATTGGCCGCCACCCATCATTATCTATCATTGTCATCTTCTGCACTATAATCGCTATCAAATAAGCTTCAAATTTTAGCATTTTGAAAAAAAAATAAAACTAGTTACAGTTAATAAAAGAAATAAAAAATGGCAAACATTCACCTAGAATATTAGAACTTTGTCATAAATTTCTGAACAAATGAAACATGTATACCCGGTTAATAGTACAACTTCTTTCCACATTCATGCATTTAGTCTTAGTTACTTTTAACCAGCAAGTGACGTCAGTTGGGTGTGACTTAGATTTTGCACAGTTTTTACTAAGGCTGCAAATGGGTCGGGTCGACCCGTGATCCGATCCGACCCGACCCGCGTAGACCCGACCCGATCCGAATTTTAGGACCCGCGGGTCCGGGTCGGGTCCTAAAATTGGATCCGAATCATTTTCTGGGTCGGGTCTGGGTTTACCAAACGGACCCGACCCGACCCGAATGGACCCGAAGAGAGAGAAAGGAAAAGCAAAAGAAAGTCTTTTCTTTTTCTTTTTCTTTTTCTTTTTTTTTTTGGCGTGGGTTGTGGTACTGTTGGTCAGTGTGGGAGGATAGCAAGTTAGCAACAAGCATAGGTTCACAGAATCCAAAGGAACGTCGGCCCGTCGGGATTCTCTCTCGATCTATCACACTGTTGAGACCTCTGGTGTCTCGGTAGCTGCCTTTTTTTTTTTTTTTTTTTTTTTCCTTCTGTTTTTTGGTTTTTGTTTCTTTTAACTTTTGAAGGGAGAAAGTGAGGGAACACTGCAACTGAATATGGGTCATGTGCCAGTTTTCTGTAATGGAATTGGATTTTGGAAGAAGGTCTAGGATTTTTTTTGTCCTCGTGAGAGGGGGGCTGGGAGACACCGAGTTCCGTCCAATCAGTCATACAGATAAAAAATAGTGTGATATGAAATTTGGCTTGTAGACCAACTTAGTTAGTAAGTCATGGGTCATCTGTTCTGACTGGAGCTCAATTGCAAGTCTTTCAAGTCATGGGTCACCCAGCACCTCATAATTATGATATGACCAAATTAGATTTGCCCAAATTTTTTTCCAAAAGAACAAAAAAATTAGATCCGACCGGACCCGAACCCGACTCGGACCCGACCCGACCCGACCCGATCTTCAACCGGGTCGGGTCCGGGTCCAAAATTGGGACCCGAACAAAAAACCGGGTCGGATCGGGATCACCTAGGACCCGACCCGATCCGACCCATTTGCACCCCTAGTTTTTACTGCCAGCAAAAAGATATTTGAATCTTGTGTTTATTTCTCTCCTATTAGTTCAACCGCCATGGTTACATTGATGGCAGCATATTTTATTTGAAATCTTGCAAAGCATGGGAGCGGATTTTCGTGCTCGAGTCACATCAAAGTGACTTAATGCAGCATCCTTCTAACTAATGTATGATATGACATGAAAGTCTTGTAAAGTTTTAAATCTTTACCTCACTCTCTTGGTTCATAAATCATAGAAATGTCATGTTTACCAGTGTTAAAGAAGATATTAATAATACTCTTTCAAATCAAGATAGAATTAAGTAACCGAATAGATATTTTTAAGAAAAAATAAATATACAAATTAACCAGCTGAAATCTAGTGAAGCATTAAATAAAAAAACTGATACTGTTTTGAATACATAGGCATAGATCCAGTTCTTTACGGAAAAAAAAAAAGAAGCTTTTATGCCTATTGTTGAAATTGAAGAATTAGAAAAAAAATTTATATTTCTGGCTATCAATTATAATATACAAGAACAACTTTATATAGAGTAGAAAGCTGACGAAATTTGGCACAATTAATTACAAATCAATCAAGATAAAATTTGATAAGATCGACTAAGTTTGACATAATCAATCAATCAATGGATCTAATCAATCTTATGATTTTAACATCCATATATATATATATATAATTTATTTAAATTTAACTAAACATTATGACATACTTTCTAGATTTGATCAATAATGTCCAAACCCGAAATAAATTTTAAAACCATGCATGCTACCTCGCATGGCTCCTATGGAAACTCTAGCTTCTACGTTATGACAGACCTAAACGACGGTCTGGAGATATAACGCGAAGACTATGTCCTATAAATTTAACATCATCATTCCATTTTTAGTGTAAGCCATCCACTTAAAGGACTTATCTTGTTGTGATATATACTCCAAGTCAACCATACCCTGTCGCTGGCATCCGGTGGCGTAGTCTTATCGATCACATGCCCATTTTTATTTAAATTATTACCTGACACCTCATCAGTTACAACACAGAAACAATAAATATATAAAGAATATATTTATATATTTCCTCGTCCGAGCAAATCTAAAGGCTCGGAAAAAAAAAATTGAAGACCGTACCATGGTGGGTCTCAGCCCTTGAAAGGTCCATATCATGCTTGAAGCCACCAGCTCCCGGCTAGGGCACCGCATGTAAGCTGACACCAAGGCCTAGTGCTAGGAATGCAAGGCTCCCACGAGATAAAAATAGCTCTATCCCTAAATTAAAGAATAACTTAAAATATTAATTTTTGAAAATAAGTAAATAATTTTTTTTAGATATGAGAAGATAACTCGTCTTAGCCGATGTTTGAAGGCTTAAAGATATTTGGTAGAAAGCCTATCTCATATTGTTCAAAAAAAAAAATTAG
This sequence comes from Phoenix dactylifera, assembly GCF_009389715.1. NCBI lineage: Eukaryota > Viridiplantae > Streptophyta > Magnoliopsida > Arecales > Arecaceae > Phoenix > Phoenix dactylifera. The sequence goes on from NC_052399.1 coordinate 2,993,785, forward strand.
GAATATATTTAACTTATAATAATTATTATTATTTTTTTGAACAATATAATTAGTTTTGTTGTAAGAAAAAAAGGTAATTAACAATTAAGATTGACAATAGTAAAATTATTTTTTTAACTAGCACAAAGATCTAAAATTTCACGACTTTACCTTCTTTGGATAAGCCTTGTAATAATTATCATTTGCATGTTTCATGATCCATGTAACATTGATGATAATAAAGTTATTTTTCTGATTAGGAGGAAGATTTAAAATTTCACGCACTATAAATGTCGAATAACACATGTTTTCTCATTACATGGATCAAATAATTGTCATTTCATGATCCATGTAACATAGCAGGAGGTCTTGGAAACTCTTGCTATGGCCTTTTGTTTTCTTAGGATCCTTCCAAAATTTCATGCAATTTTTCAAAAGATTGAAGCCGAGGCGAAGGTGATTGGAAGGTGAGCATATCGCTGCTGCTGGAGCCGAAGCTAAAAGGCACACGTGAGGGGCCGAGGAAAAGCGGTGGAAGCAACCGGGGCGGAAAGGCTGCGCTCCAATGCTTCCTTCCAGCACGTGTCGGAATGGAAGGAGTTTTTATTCTTTATTCCCTAACGACTCCCTTTTGGATAGAAACGTGCCGAAATGCGTACGTGCGTCCCAACCAAAGGCCCACCTTGCGTCGCTAGGCACGTAATATTTTGTTGCCTTCTCTACCAAAAGTGGCCTCTACCTCCCCCCCCCCCCCCCCCCCCCTCTTTCTCTATCAAAAACTACGAAATACGAAATTCTAAGAACTTTAAAGAAAGAAAATCATATTTCTAAACTAAAGAATGAAAGTGAGACATGATCTATTAGAAAAATTAATTATTAGTTAATCCTTAACTTTTATCATATCTTTATTTTTTGGTGATAATTTTATTATATATTTTTGAAGTCAGAACTTTACTTAAATTATTCTAGATATAAAATCTTGTGCCGTTGACATGCATTACAATTAGCCAAGATAAAATTAAGGAGAAAGCCATGGATAACAAATTAAAACCAAAAACTGTTCCAATAATTTTGTTACGAAAGCACTTGAATCATCTTATATATATATATATATATATCAAAGTATTGCTTTATCCCTAGTATTTATATTTTTTTGTTTTTTGTTTATATATATAATTATTTTGTAGGAAAAATCTCTAGAATATTTTGTCCAGATTTTAAAAACAATCCTCCCACCCCCAAATACAGAGGACTCGTTTGGCATATTAAAAAAGTGCTTTGTACTATCTTGTCCACATGGATCACAAAAAAAAAGTTATCATTTGATTCTAACTTCCATAATCATTGGGCTATCCTCCAAAATCTCTCTTCAATCCTAGAAACACCAAAGTACGAACCCAAATAATTTGACCACCACTCATCCATCCACCACCTAATTAGGGTCACTCCTCGTGTCAAACTCTATAGTTCCCTTGCAAGTCCCATCAATATGTCTCTTTTTTTAATCCTCCGCACTCTTTCTTTTTTTTTTTTTTTTTCTTTTTTTTTTTTTTTGGTAAAGTCCTCCTCTCTCTTTCTCCCCCGCTTCCTATCGCCGTCCCCATCCCAACCTCACCACGTTTCTCGCCCTCGATTCCGCTTACCTCCTCGCCCACCCTCACTCCACCCATCTTCTCCTCCACGTCACAACTCTAGAATCAAGAAACGAAGAGAGTTCATCAACTATCATGCTTATTCTCACTGGAGGTGACTATAACTGCACTCATCCGATCCACTCTGAAGCCCACCATCCCTAAACGAGCCTTTATATATAACCTCCCACCTTCCCTCCCTTTTCCGATCGCCCCAAATCCAATCCACAACCTACCCTGGTCCTGGCCCTAAATCTCTTATGGCCGTTGTTCGACAGAGAAGGGTTAACCTGACCCTCGAGCTCCCCCTCCCGGACTCCGCCTCCGCCGCCAGCGACTGCCGCCTCCGTTTCCCCCTCCCCCTCCCCCAGCGGCCGCCGCCTCCACCTCCACCTCCGAGCACCGCCTCTCCGACTTCGAGAAGCTGCAGGTGCTTGGCCACGGCAACGGCGGCACCGTCTACAAGGTCCGCCACCGCCGAACGGCGGCGGCGTACGCCCTGAAGGTCCTCCATACCGACGCCGACGCCTCCCTCCGCCGCCAGGTCTCCCGCGAGGTCGAGATCCTCCGGCGCACCGACTCCCCCTTCGTCGTCCGCTGCCACGGTGTCCTTCCCACCCCCTCCGGCGACGTGGCCGTCCTCCTCGAGCATATGGACGCCGGCCTCCCTCGATTCCCTCCTCCGCCGCCGCGGGAACCGGCCCTTCCCCGAGCTCGCCCTAGCCGAGATCTCCCGCCAGGCGCTCCACGGCCTCGCCTACCTCCACTCCCACCAGATCGTCCACCGCGACCTCAAGCCCTCCAACCTCCTCGTGAACGGCTCCGGCGACATCAAGATCGCCGACTTCGGGGTGGGCAAGATCCTCCGGCGGTCGCTGGACCCGTGCATGTCCTACGTGGGGACGTGCGCGTATATGAGCCCGGAGCGTTTCGATCCGGAGTCATACGGGGGGGACTACGACCCCTACGCGGCGGATGTGTGGAGCCTGGGATTGGCGGTGCTGGAGCTGTATCTGGGGCACTTCCCGCTACTTCCGGCGGGGCAGCGGCCGGACTGGGCGGCGCTGATGTGGCGCGATCTGCTTCGGGGAGCCACCGGCGCCGCCGCCGGAGGGGAAAGCGTCGGAGGAGTTCCGGGGGTTCATTGGGTGCTGCCTCCAGAAGGAGGTCCGGGAAGCGGTGGTCGGTGGCTGAGCTCCTCGGCCACCCCTTCGTCGCTGGCCGGGACCCGGTCCGAGTCGGCCCGGGCGCTCAGGGAACTGCTCGCCGACGGCTGAGTTGTGAACCCGCCTCGCCCGAGGCAGAGTTCTTGGCTTCCAAGCGGCAAAACTTTTTTTATCTAGTGTACATAGTTGGCTCCACGTGGAGAGTTGGCTTCCAAGAGGCAAACTTTTTTATTGGTTTATTTTAATTAATTAATTAATTTTACAAAGCAAATATTTCTCCCACGCTGGAAGTTCACGTCTCAAAGATTTTCAAGGAAACCCAACCCCTTCCTCTCTCCCTATGTGTAGTTGGTTGCTTGGTGGGAGGAGTGGTTTCTCTTTTGCTGAAACTACCTGGGGGGTTTTGATCAATGAAAAAATTTTGTGCATTTTATAAATGTTTGTTCAATGATTAAATCAAGGCAGATGGAAATATTTCTTTCTTTGATATGGATGACTAGTATGGAATATTTCTTTCTTTCAGTGATTAAATCAAGGGGCAGTAGAATATTTCTTTCTTTGATATGGATGACTACTATGGAAATGGAATACTGGGCGGCAGCATAATTTGTTTAAACTATTTCTTCCCCTTGTTGGTGGTTAAAAACTAGGATCAAGCTGCAAGGAGGATAGCTGAGCTTAGAGATGAAAGGTGACAGTTCAAAATTTTAATTTTGTTGCCAATATGGAGGTGCCAACCACTTGAATTATTGGCTTCCAAATGGAATGATACATCTAGATAGGAACGGTGTTATCCGGCAAGTACTCGTTTATTTGTAACTGGTTATTTTGTATAGGTATGACTGGAAGTCAAGAAGGCATGAAAGAGTAACTACCAATTCTCCTTTGAGAACATATCTGTGCTATATGAGTTGTATTGGATTGCCTGCTGGCATCCCAAGATACGCTGCTAGATTGTGTTGGGATATTGGCATATAGTTAAAAAAAAAAAGTATTGAATTTTGTAATACATCATAGGGAGATTAACAGGTGGCTAATCAACTGTTACATGAATAAGGAAGACATTTCGAAAATTCAGTAGCAGGAAAAAAGGTGCCAAGAAATGTGGCTATTGTGATAAATTAGTTTGAGTTACTCAAGCAGGATTATGTTCATCTAAAATACGGATAATATGATGAAAGTGTATGGAAACAATCTAACAATTAGGTTCAACAGCTGAGAGATTATAGAGCTATAACCTAGAATCCCTTTGATGGGGGGCGAAATAGGATCGTCCTGCCCACCACCCAATTTTCGGCCCAATAGATACCAACGCCAGCCAGACGGAACTCCAGTCCGACCTAGAGCCAACCCGACCTCGACAATCGGTCATCCACGCAAACGAAGAAGGAAATATCGCAGAAAGAACAAGCTTACCCGCGGAGGAACTCCTTCGAAAACTCCTTCGACCTCAGATATTTGCCGACTCGCCCGACCAAGCTCGGGCGCCTACTTTATTCGCCGACTCGCCCGACCAAGCTCGGGGGCGCCTACTTTATTCGCCAACTCGCTCGACCAAGCGCGGGGCGCCTCTTGTATTCGCCAACCCGCCCCGACCAAGTTTGGGGCGCCTTCCACGATCGCTGACTCGCCCGACCAAGCTCGGGGCGCCTCCTGTATTCGTCGACTCGCCTCGACCGAGCTCGGGCACCCTCTCCAATAATACGCCCCGACCCTTAAGCTCGGGACGCTCCGACGTGCACACCTCGGAACCCGAGATGCTAGGCTAACCTCAGCACCGTCAGGCCGTTCTCACCAAATGTATGATGCGACCTCTTAACCGCAGCTCGGCTCTGCCAACGACCGCACCCATATGTATGCCCACGCCCTCCCTACATGGCCGTACATAGCGACGTTGCCACGCCATGTTTTTGCTTGCTGGCCCATGACAGTCAAGGACATCACCGTGCTACTCCGGCCATACCTTGCTACGACTGTCAACACCTTACCGTTCCCCAAGAACGAATAGCACCGCGCGCCAACAGCAAGCTCTAGCTGCCGCCATCCGGCTGAGAGCCATCCCCTCTTATGATGAGGAAGGACAATACCTCCGCCACCCGCGCCCTCTCCACAGGGACTACAAATAGCCCCGTCAGGTAATACCTAAGGAACTTTTGGTTGGATCAATTGATTACCACCTTAACTTGATCGTCAGAGGGCCCTCACCGGAAACACCGGTGAGGCTTTGTGCAGGTACACCGCCGTACAGGAAGTGGTTTTCCATCCTTTCCTTCCACACTTCGCAGCTTCCTCGACTCCTCCGGCGTAGTCATCCTCGGGCCAAGATTTGAACCACAACACCCTCAATTGACAATTAATGGAAGATAAGGCTTTTCATGGCAGCTGTTCCTTCTTATTATTCTACTCTTCTTCAGAAGGTCATCCATCTTCTCTAAGATGACTTGACTTATACATCTAATTCTTTTCTTTTGAATTGACCAGCAGCAAGTGACCATTCATTCTCCTTGTTTTAGGTATGATCTAAATGAAACCATTATTAATCAGTATATTATAGCATCCACAAATTTAGAATGGATCCTCAATCGACTACAAGAAATTCACAAATCCTATTTCCTACCCTTTGGTTACTTACTTTATGGTAGCTGCTGCTACTGGCTATCATCATCATACACATGTATACCTATTCTTTGAATCGATGAACGATGCAATGACGATGGTCATGACGTACACGTAGCGGTCATCAAAGCTATGCGGTAACTAAAAGACGTAGCGTCACGGATGACAGCTAGATCGAAAACCCTGATGTTGCGTGTTCCACAGGCACTGGACCAATTGGGGTGGAGGAAGCTCGGAAGAGCATGCGATGGAATTCCGATAATTTTGTGGAAGAAATTTTTAAGGTGGCGGAGCCGTCCCGATACGACTCGACTCAAGCCATCAGAGCGAGGGTTCTCGGAAGCTGCGGCTGGCTGGCCGGCCGGCCGTCCATTTGATGTGGCTGATGGCGCAACCCAACCCTCACGCTCGTAATACCATTCCTCCAAACGACAAATATTAAGCGACACATGAATTAAAACTCGAGGAAATGGATTGGATTGTCGGCACCTGGCGGCTGGTGATAAGATCACCGCTAAAAGTATTTTTTGGTTCTCATTATCTCGTATGGTTGGTTGTGATCTAGTGGAATCCAAGTGCATCGGTGGTGGGCCAGCCTATATTAAGACCTGCCGTCTGCTTTGCTCGCTGCTGAGGCCAATGATTCACAAGAAAAAGTAAAATTGAGGGGGAAAAATATACGCATAGTTGCGCATCCGGGAATCGAACCCCGGTCAGTACCGTGGGAGGGTACTATGATACCACTACACCAGATGCGCATGTCTTCTGGATTGCGATTAATATATTTCTATACGGTAAGATATTAAAAAGTTGATCCTACCAAACTTAGTTAGCTTTATAAAACTTCGTCGGCCTTTTTTAGTTTTATATAAAGGTATTGTAACAAAAGGATAGAAATATAATTTTCTTTTCTTATTCTTTTTTATGGAGACCGACTATATTTGACACAAGGCCTTCAATGATTCTAACAATCTTATAAGTAAGATATAGTTAGCATGCATAAAGAAGTATTGTCGCACTGGTTAATTCTATCCAATATTCACCTTTGCTCTGTAGTAATTTGAAAGTATGGATAGAGTGGAGTCCAGTGTTGATGGAGTCAGTCCGGATGGTCTCTTTGTTGTTTGCTCGCATTCTCTCTCTCTTGGTTTCGTCGAGGATGGATGAGGAAGACACGCTTCCGCTTGGGTAGCATGAAAATGACGCCCTTTATCCTCTAACTCTGCTGCTATCTTGTTAGAGATCTAAATTAATCTCTTGATGGGGATTTGGATGCCAACTAGCATTGACATTAGGGGGGAGTTTGCATATTCATTGTATTTAATTTGGATTATGATAATAATATTGATGACTCTGCATCTTCTTCACAATGCCATCTGCTCAAGTTAGGTTTTGCTGCCATCTTAGCCCATTTGTCCTCTTCCATGCCATCAATATCTATAATTTACAATAATTTACATGACGGAACTGTAGTATCTTTTTTTTTTTCGTATCATAAGAATTTACTAAAAATTTTAGAAGTCAATAGATCTAAAAGCAATAAAGGTTCCTCCAAGAGTTTTGTTTTGGGTCATTTAGATGTTAGTCTTATTCAATTGCGATATAACTATAGCTAAATTTACATGTGTATGCAGCTGAATTTTGCTTGGAATAATTTGACGTAAAGTCAGGAAAATTACTCAATAAAATTCACTCAGGAGCCGTGCACGACAGATCGGTTTTGGCGCTGCAGCATTTTAATTTGAAATCACGTTTTTAACTGGGTATAGACTGAAGGCTCCATTAATTGGATGAGGGTCAGCTTTAGGCTAGAGAAAACATGTTAGGCCATGTAGACGGAACCAAATTGGCCACCACCGGACAAACCACGCCAAAAGCACAGTAGTACGCCTCACCTGTGCTGAAAATATTCTAACACCCATGTCTTGCAAATCTGATCCCTTGCATCTCAGCATCTGTACTTAAGGACATAGTTCTTACCGTGCAACATTACGAGCATTAGAGCTTGAAGACAAACATGAATAGACAAGGTGCAAACTATGAGAGTCTTGCAACCCTAGCCCCTTTCGGTCTAGCTAATGAGTTTATCTTAACTTCTATTTTAACAACTCAGGAACTTATCCAAAATGACTAGCGGAATATATTTTTTGGGTTCCTTCATCCTATATCAGGCAAAGGATCAAAATCCATTCAAATCCAATCACAAACACCATGATCAGCCCGTAGTCAGCCTCAATAAGCCCGTGTTATAGCTCTGATACCATTTGTATCAATCCAAAATCTTTTCGGCGATGTGGGCCTAAACACACAGCGGCACGAATGCTCACATTTGTGTTAAATAAAGGTGGTTGTATTTTTGAAAACATAATTATATCTCTTTGAAAGATATACGATCTTTCTATGTTAAACAATTGTTTTGGAGTACGTAGGACCACCTCAAACCACAACACTACCTAGCAGTTGGAACGTGCTTATATACGTGCATCATATGATGGCAACCTGACGATCCCAGTTCTGAATAATGCCCGCCAACCACTCGGTCCTCTCAAATGAACAGTTACACACCGCTATGCCTTCGAAATGCTGGCAGCCAGTTTATGCGCCTTGGCTCCCCAGAGATCTCTGAAACAAAAATGGCAGGATTGGTGAAGCAATCGGGTCCCATCCATGTTGATGCTATATATTACGTCCTTTCCTGCAGAGATCTAGCTGTTATCTTACCGCGTATTCGATCAGTGAGGAAAGCAACTTTTCAGAAGAATGAAAAGCTGGTTGGTAGGAGTGAGGTGGTCTGCTTCTGCTTTTATTTCTTTCTCCTACCATGAGCTGGCCTCCGCTACTGGCACCGAAGCCCATCCCGGAAGTGGTCATCTAGAACCATGCAAGTATGCTTCAGACGAGCCATGCTACTTATGTCTCGTTCTTATCTAGGTTTTGTATGCCGACTTGAGCTTTCACAAGATGTTAGGCTGGCAACTTCATGCCATTTAATCTTATTTTGAAACCTAGCTCATCTAACCTGCAGCTGGCAGCCTGGCCTAAATGAAGAGGGAGGAATTCTGATCTATTATCTACATCACAGGCAGGCTGTCATCCAACTTTTTCTTTTTGTTTCTATAAACATAGTGGGAATGCGACCTTCTTACTCATTCTTTCTCTCGAACTTAAGCCAGCAATTTGAGCTATACAACAAAGAGGAGCCTACCTCAGGCAGTGTATCTGGTTCCGGGATAAAATTATCCTGGTTAAGAATTGATCATCCACTTATTTATCGAGACGGTCTCATGGATTTTTTGCATGGTTGACTTTAGCCAACCAAAGCATTTTAACTACCTAACCGCAATTAAAGTTATATCCAGGGGGGGTCAGGAGTAACTTTAAGTAGCTGGTTAAGTTCCCCAGACCCCTATTTTTAGTTCGACAAGTCCTTCGATGATTGTTCATGCTGTTTCCTTCAACTCACTTTTTTTTACCAACAACGAGTTGCATGCGATACAGCAGTCTGTCAACTAAAGGCTCCTTGAGTAGCTTGTCGAAAGACTTGGCATTCATCAAGCTCATCATGGATTACCTTCAGCTGAAAACCTTTGTTTTTTTACAATGTTCTATCAGCACAACATCAACCCACCACCTTTCTCATCTGGGCTTTTGGGACCGGCATTGGCAGTGTTGCAAGGCTTCGCTTCAAATGGAAATCTGAACCATGAAACGATTTTTATTATTTTATGGTCAAATTTCACCAACAACAGAAGAATATATAGAGCATTTTATGGAATATATGGACTAATGACTTTCTGCTTAAATATGAAAGTTGTTCCATCATAAATTGGCTACAAGTAAAATGTTGACAGTAGATAAGATGATATTATTTGATCCATTAAGCAATAAAACAATTCAACCATTAAGGGAGGAACTGAAATTCAAAACTATAATTGCCCTTCCCGAAAAAGGGAACCAACGCCAATTAGTAAAAAGGTAAATTGAACTTATTTTGATCATGCCAAAAATCAGTGAACTCCAGCAGTAATTTCATTTTTATGTACCAAAGTCCCAATTGGCACCTCAAACAATCAACGATGATGGCATGTCAACCTCGTATGATCAACACACACCAAATTTCGCCTTCAATGGGAAATCAGTGCATGTCAGGTGTTTGATTTGTAATTCGGTTTCAAATAAAAATTGACTGTGTCAGGCACTAATTTGACACCTTCCAGCACCCAACAAAATGATACTTAACAAATTCAACTTTCATGGAACATTTATTGGATGTTAAGCACTGATTTGATGCTTAAGAAATTTTCACTCTGCCAGGTCCAATGGTATAAAAGCATGCACCTTTATTTTTCCCAAGACAAGCAGGGAGCTTGCTTTAATGAAAAGAATCTATAATCTTAAGCATTATCACTTTGAAATGAAACTTTTTGAACAGCAAAAAATGACACTGCTATATGATTATTGCATTGCAGAAATGATTAAAACACAGCGCTATAATTAATATTGCACAAAAATAGCATATTCAAGGCGTAAGTAGCATATCGAACAATCTAAAATGGGCAATATGAAGAGCACATGAGACAGTATGCAACACAATGCTAAAGCATGATATGAATGTGCCCTTGATACAGTGCGAGACATGACCGACATGACCACAGTCTGATAAACTAGCAACACAAAGATGGATACCACATCTTAAATACGATCATCACAACTCAGAGCACTATATTTTGTCCCTATTTTATATGCCTAGTATAATATGACTAGTTCAAAACACCATATTATATCATATAAACCAGTGACCACCACACATTTGGCACTGTAGGACATTAGCTTTAACACATAATACAATAATCTCATCAATTGATACAATTCCTTCTACATTTACGCATTCAGAATATTGAGTACTTCACTCTCTGTACTTACTATAATGGGGGATCGCAACAATACATTGCATGTAATGGTAGATGCTAATGGATGCCACGACAAATTTAATGCAAAGTTAGCATATATGAAAAAAAATAAAAAAATACGATACACATGATGTGAATAATGCCATTTACTTCATTTTATGATTAAACAAATATGAACAGCATGCCTTGGATTTCAAAAAAAACTTCAAAATTTTCCTTCTGAAGAGCAATTTGAAATGAAGCTTTTAGTCTTTGAAAGTAGAAACTTACTACAGCCTCCAGATAGGCACAAGTGAAGTCATCAATTAATAACAATTCCTGAATGTTCTTTCAATCTCATTAATTAACATGGCTTTTTATTGCACAAAATCCATAAAGGCTTATTATAGATCTAATCTGAGAGAAGGAAGATTTTTCTTAACCCGCTCAACTTGAAATCCTCAAAAGAAAACTAAAAGAAGATAGAAGAATTGCGAAAGTAGGGCTTAAGTCCTTTTTTCTTTCATTGATCATCCGCACCTCCTAAACTGAGATACATAACCCCTATTTATAATATTAGTAAGATCATCCCTTTCACAATTTGGGTTGGATTCCTCTCCTAGTTCGAATAGGACTAGATCTTCAAAAATAAATATGATTAACAGAAATAATTTTACAAAAATAAAATTCTACAAAAAGAAGATCTCGACTTCTACATCAATTGTCTTCTATTGCTCTGCCTGATTCTTCTTGGATAGAGGCTACGCTTAATCAAAGTCTTATCCGAAAATAAAACTTTCGATTTGACCGGCCCGTTTCAGACACAAACGATGAAATGTGGGCTTGGTGCTAGAGGTGTCGCTCTCTAAAGGGTGTGCCGTCATATCGTAGATTTCGAAAAACTATCCAATCTTTTTTTTAAAAAAAAATATCTTAATCAGATGACGTATTACCAAGTTATGCCCTCTGAAAGTTGGCCAGCGATTTGGCTTTCCGATGTGGCTGATCTCACTCTTGAACCTTGTCCAGCCCTGCTCGTAGTAGCCAAAGTAGTTCACATCAAATCTGAAAATCCTCCTGGATCAATTATATAATGAGATATAAACTTGTTGATGAAATTCAACCATATAGAAGAAAATACCATTTATGATTTGGTCATAAGGCCAAAAAATAGCCATTGTGAATTGGTATTCACATAAGAAACAAAATCCTCTCTCTCTTTCTATCATGCTTCTAGAGAGAGAGAGAGAGAGAGAGATACCAAACAAAAAAAACTTTTACATATACGAGAAATTGTGGCAGAAAAAGAAACATCATCACAATAAGAGCTCATTGATGACCATTCAAATGTCCGAAAATTTCAAGTTTTTTAGAGGGAAAAAGTCAATAAGGTTTCTACCTAACATGCCTTGATTACTAAAGTCTATAATGGTTTGTTCTGTTTGAACAAGCTTAAATCATACAACTATAACCAATAAACTAAAATCCACAGACAGCCGGATATTCCTTCTAGCTCTTATGGCAAGATTAGTTTTTTCCATTCTTGTCTTGGCCAGAATTCTGGCACCAATTTGATAGAAAGATCCTAGAACTTGATGGATTCCCAATTTGCTCAAGAAAGCTGATCCGATGTATAAGGAAGAAGGCTTGAGGACCATGTTTAAGAAATGAAATTGTCACAAGGTGAAAAATCTTGATAAGTAGTTTTCTACATTGGGCAAATAAAAGTTCCAGCTAGGTTAAGAAAAATATAGATGTCAACATTGTAGGACAAAAATGGCTGAAACAAGAAAGAGAAATTAAGAAATGGATTAAAAAAAAAAAAAGTTGATTCACAGTGAAGGAAACGAGAAGAGCAAAATACTAGTAGGGTCCATTGGTCCATGAAATATGGCTATGAAAGCTGCACACTTCCATAGCAAACAGTACACTTCCTGCGGACTATAAACACTAATTTCAAACTCAATCTTCTTAAAAATATTTCCCAAAGCTGATATTCCAAAGTGAAGAAAATGGATACCAATGTTGTGTAAAATAAAAAGGCAGTTCTTAATAAGTTAAGTCAGATGCTCTTTTAAACTTGAGAGAGAACTTGGGAGCTGTTTGCAAAGAGAGAGGAGATGATGATTATGTTCCACTTGGCACCTAGCAACTGAAGGTATTAGCTGAAGACACAATAAAGGTGGCAATATAGCAACTAACTACACTCATTTGTAAACATAATGAATGCCACCAACTATCCTCAGCAACTATAACTTGAATTACAATGGTTTTCACTGTATGTCAACCACAGGTTAAATTGCAACATTTATGCTGCATTTAGAAGCTCAGTTGTGAATGTAACCAGGACAAAATATTGGAAAAAGGACCAGTTTAGGTAGGCCAGTTAGATGAAACAAAAACATTCTAAGGGCTCGAAATGTCCACGGGGTTAATAAGGTGGCAGTCTTGATCTATATCCTTCTCATCCCTGCTTCTCTTTTAGCAACAGTTCAACTGACTTCTGGACTCGAAATTTGATAACTACAACTCCTGAAGGGAGGGGAACCTAATATCTCTCAAACAAAAAAAATCAAAATATGTCCTATCGTAATCTGTCCAATTTGAACACAAAAACTTTTTAAACTTTCTAAAAAGAACTATAGAAATGCAGTAATTATATTACCATTCCTCTTCAAACATAAAGGGAGAAATAGAAATTACAGCAAACAAGAGAAAAATAAGTAAATCACTCTTCTAGCTGTCTGAAGAGGCAAAAACAATTGGTTAATAAACCAAAATACTTTCCAAACAAATAAATCACTAGAAAACTCCAACACCTGATAGCTCTTCCACAGTTAATTCCCTTACACAACCAAATATATAAACCTTCATAAATAGCAATTTTAAATGCAAACACGTGGGAACCAACACCCTTCATAGCCCTAAATAAATTTGTCCTCATCTGTTATATCTTTTAATTAATCTTGACCTGTACTCCATCAAACTTTTGCAACAAGAACAATAGCCTAGCCTATAGAAACCACAACTTCTATAGCAACACTTGCTAGAACCCATAAGATGACTTTTCTTTTCTATAATAATCACATGCAATACATAAAAAAAGTGGGCCAGATATGTCAATCAGTTGCAAAAATACACAGAGGATGGAACACTTTCACCATCCAAAAGGCTTATAACTTGGATTGAAGATAACTAGCACTCTATGTTCGCAAATCAGCTGTTAGAACTACATCAGATTCAGGATAGGTTTTATTTAAAACCTAAAGAGAAAGAGCGACATTAAATCTTCCACATTAATTAATTAGGGGTGCATTTGGTTGCATTGCCAGTTTCCTGTTTTTAGAAAATAAGGAAAAACCAGTAAGCTGTTTGATCACCAACTATTTGTAAACAAGAAATATAATAGGTTATGATTGTTTTTGTTGTTAATTCCATCACAGAAAATATGTCTTTGGTAAGGGTAAGGGAGACTTGAATGGAGATTGAATTCACTGGCTCCATTATATATCCGCAGCACAGATGTTTGTTATCGATCTCCAAGGCACCCGACAGGACCCACAAGAATCACAAAGACACTTCCTTAGGGGTCATTTGGTTGATGAGTTTTCCTAAAACAGGTTTACACAAAATCTTAAATGAATGAGTTTTACAAAAACACTTGTATGGATGTTTACCATAAACCATAAAAGCCTGTTGGTCAAAAGTGTTAGGTCATAAACCTGAAATTAATTTTATGAGAAATAGGCCTTCCCTTATTTTTCATAAGACCTGCTTTTGCAGAGAACTAAGTTTCATTATTACCTGTTTTAAAATTAACATACAACATGAGCGACTGGTTTACCCCCCCCAAAAAAAAAGAATAACATACAACCCAACAGCCCCTCAAAGTGTCGCATAACTGCTCAGTACTGATGCAAAGACATGCAGACCCAAATTCTAAAACTAAAGTCGTTGGAAGCAATAACTGTAAAAAAGAAAATCCTGCATACATCATATGCCTAAATTTATTTTTCTTGTTCATTTCTTTCATCCATGCTTCCAGAACCATATATCCCCAAAACCAAACTGGGTATGAGACACCCAATAGACTAGGTTAATGGGAAGGCCTGTGAATGAATTTCCAACTCCTAAGGCCACGTCTAGTGTAGGCCTACCTTCAAAATAACCTAATGCAACCCAAAACCCCCAAATATTTATATGATATTTTTGTCTTGCATAACAATATCATAAAATCTCATATCCAACTCTTCTTGAATGTAAAACCTGATTCTTTCTATCCCTTTCCCCTTCAATTTAAGATACACCAGCATCATCCATTTTACAATATTATATTTTCTTTTCTCAACTTTCTTTTTTTTATTGCATTATCCTCATAACTTGCAACATAATAATGGGACAGAATTTTTCCTTCTTGAGTTAACCCCTTTTTACTAAATTCTCTTACCAACTCTCAAAGACTTCTCCAACTTTCTCCAATTTTGCAAAGCCTCACAAAAACATTACTAACCTTACATTTAACAGATCCAATCAAGTCCATATCAGTAAATTTCTCTCTTACTAGAATGCATTAAAATGTAGATTGTATTTTCACCCAATCATAAGACTAACATATAGGTGCAGATTATCATAGATGCAAATTGCCTTGACGAGTAATTCAAAATTTTCAGTTTAAGAGTTTAAAACAAAAAATCAACATCCAGGAAAATAATCGATAGTGAATTTTTTAAAAGAAATGAGATCAAGGAGATAGAAATAGATTAGAATGAATGGAATGGCAACTATAACAAAATAAAACACATTAGCATGATAAAGCATGTTGGTTCTGATTAAGGTTACATTATAGTGCATATGCTTCTTTGGGCCTCTGTTTGCTCTTGTTTTTTTTCCAATATTTTGAAATAGAAATATGTATGGTAACTAGATTTGCTTTCACTCATTACACGAGTGGTGATGATGACATTGGTGGAGGCAATGGGGGTCGTAGCGGTGGTGGTAGTGAAAGATGGGGAGGGCATTTGTCAAGTTGGAGGGATGTGGCAGTGAGTAGTGGCCATAATGGTGGCAGTATAGCAGTAGTAGTGAAGGTTGTCATGGTGGTGATGGTGATGGTGGCAGCAGCAGCAATGACAACAAAGCATGGAGGGATCCAATTTGCGGTGGCAGCAAGTGGTGGTGACAAGGAAGGGGTTCTGGCAACGTAGGTGGTAGAGTTGGAGGTTCGGGGAGTAACCTATTCTATTGTTTTTGTTTTCAATTTTGGAAGCAGAGAAATTTTGCTTCCAAAAGTTTAGAGATTTCATTTATTTCAACAGGAATGTTTTGGGAAAAAAAAAACAAAAATGTCTTTATTGAACATGTTTCATGCCTCATATGTTGTTTTTCTTTCCATTTTCAAAAACAGAAAACAAGAAATGACAAGGATGCTAAACAGGGACCAAGCTGGAATCTTGTCACATTCGTCAGCAAACATCCCTTTAGACATCATACTTCGTGCATTTTGGACTTTGAAATTTCCTTTAAAAACTTGTACCTTGACCATATACAGTACCCCTCTAACAGTTCCACAATCTTATCGCCTAAACAGCCTCTGTCTTCATCCCACATCCCATTTGTATGTATTGGCAAAGTCATATGCATATTATAACATAAAAAATTCTTGGAAGGTCCAAATAAAGGTCAAAGATGCCACAAAACAAACTCCACCTAATCCTAGAATTACCGGCAAGAAAATGTAAAAAGTCAGGGTATGGCTTTTAACAATCATGTCCCCTAACAATATAACCAAATCCATAATTAATAGGTGTATTCCCCCTGTTTGAGGTTGGCTTTATGAAACCTGCCCATAAGAACAATCTATTGATACTATTGTCTAAATACACCAAAATTACTGATAAGAAATTTTATTTTCTCTGTGTTTCAGCAAATAACATTTAGAACTGGAAAAAAATTGATAATACTAGACAATGACTTAGTGCATCTACAGCAAAATTCTAGATTTTTTAGGACTGGATTTCTAGAACTACATTAGTCTAGTAGTGGTACTATTGTAGCATATAATCTTGATAAGCCTAAGACTGGTTAAAATGTGTATGCTCTTGATTACTACACACACATTGACCTCCCAGGGCATGCAATGATATAAAAACTTTTTAAGGGAAAAAAAATCCTCTGATAAATATTACCATCATAAGTATGTATGTCAAAGCCAGATCATCAAAAAAAGAAAAACAAAAAGTCCAATCCCATCCAATTAGTATGCATGTCAAAAGCTTTGCTTAATTGGCCTTACACCAGTATTTCATGGTAACCATGACGTTTATCAGCCAGCAAATGAGCGCAGTCCATCCCTCTATAATATATTGTCCAATCACCTAGTTTCCATATTCAGAAATGCTGAAAAGCCAAAGAAATTTCAGTCATTAGGGCAGAAAAAATTCGGTCTGAGATTTAATTCTTTGGTAAAAGCTTTAAAAAAAATAAATAGAAAGATTATTAAAAAAAACAAAGTCGCAGACTTATCATTAGCAAACAAAACGAAGGGACATGTAATGCCCTTATTTGGAACACACATTAACATATGTATACATTAACGAAGGGAGATGTTCTAAACTCCTGACCCATAGAGGCTAACCCAACTTACGTGTGTCTGTCAGGCGTAATACATTCCCCATTCCCTTCCAGGGAAAGAAGTTCCCCCTTTGCTACTTCATCCTGCTCTTAGACTAGGCTTGGTCAATTCGCCTTCTTTCTTTACTTATTGAATTGGCCTTTCTCAGACGCTTGATGATTCCCTCCCATCTGTTCACTTGGAAGAACCATGTTTTTTGATGTTTCCATCTGAATTTCCTGCTCTGGTAAAACAAAATCCAACATAAAATCTGGAACCTCCAAGGACTCAGGCTCCATCTGCCCATGATTCTCTGAAATCGGGCTAGCCAAAAGTTGTTCAATATATTCTGTCAGAGGAATATCCCCTCCTGGAGGCAAAGAGGAGTTAGCCTCAAGTGACATGACATCCACATCTGTGGACAAATCGTTGACTCCATTAGACATGGGCTGAAAATTAGGTGACACAACAGAATTCGGCATTGATGACATAGATGGCCTCAATGTTTCAGGCATAAAAGGCTGGTATCTGATAATCTGCCCATCAGATGAAGTCTGGAAACTTCCTACAGCACCCTGTTCCAAGGCAGGAAGCCTTCTTTTCTTATTTGCCTCGGTCCACCTATTATTCCCAGTCTGCTGCATTAGTTGTGCTACAAATCCAGGACTCTTAACTGCCATGGCCAAAAATGACATCATCTGTTGCTGATGCTGTTCCATTCCTTGTATTCGTTGTCTCAGAATGCGAACTTCATGGTCAGTGTTTTGCTGATGCTGCCTGAGTTTTACCAGCTCCTGCATGAGGACATTCTTATCCCTCTTAAGCATTTCAATTTCCTCCTTTGGCCCAAATTTTCCGACCTCGACGCATGCCTTTACAGATGTATTTCTCCCTTGAGACTGATGCTGCTGAACAGCATTATGGGAAGGCTTCTTCCTTGTAATGGTCTTCAGCAAATCCTTTTGTCCCCTCAGGAATCCCTCATTTGCAAACTCATATCTATCAGGATCGACCTTTCGAAAACCCTGTTAACACAAGGGTGACCATTTATACTACAAGAAAGGACAATGAGTTAATAAAAGCCCTTCCAACCAAACAAACTGACTAAAAATAACATAGACATCCATATACTGATTGTGAGCTCATAACCCACTGTAACTGAACCAAAAAAAGCTGCAACTCAAATTTAACTAGATAAGTGATTGGTTATGAAAATGACTTCCCATGAAACACTAATTGAGAGATATCAGTCCACACAATTCACATTGAACATGGTGGTTTACAACATTTGCACACAGTTTCTTATATCAATTTAAGTTTAACAGAGTACATGACTGACTGAGATTGGATATTGTTCTTTCCATGAATCATATAGCTAAATTTCTTCAGGCTGAATTTTGCTTTTGCAATGAAAAAGATACACTAAGAATGGATTTCGATCTTTCCACATGAACCACATAGTTAAATTTGTTCAAATTGTTATTTCTTTGAATAATAATGATGACAAACCAACAGAAAAACAGTAGTAAGCAACTTCTTGAGGATCAACCTTTTTCTGGCTTCATCTCTTATATTTTTTCAACTCTTTTGTTGAATATGTGATCCACATCATTAGACCCTAAGTGCATCATCAACTTGCACATCCAATGGATAGATCAAGCGGCCAAACTATTTAGCTCATCCTCCATCCTCATCTTTATGCCTTTCCTATTCAATTTCTCTCCTTTCACAGCTCACTTACTATCAACAATCCATACACCCCAAAAGAGAAAAACTCCAATCATCAAATAATGAATACTTATTAAGAGGTGACAAAAATCCTTCTTGCTATCATTTTCTGGTAACCTTTATCACATCATTGTTCATTCCTGTAACAGGTTGCATGTTGCTGCAACAAACATGTTAATGTTCAATAAAATTTAATCAATGTTCATTTCAATGTGACCAGGCTTTTACAGCTAGATGTTGCCCAACACAAACCATCCATATCTTCTCATCCAGATTTGTGGACGGAATCAGTACTCAGTAATTTCTAGAAAACAACACTAGTCCGTATGCCCATGAAGATTGTAAATACCAACACTTAGGCTAAAGGAAATGTCAGAGCTAGTGACCATAGTCATAGTACAATTATTGCCATTACAATTTCTTGCAGTATTATTTAAATATCTATATTGTCTCTCTATTGCTGTTAGTATGTAAGCACATAAAAAGGCTACCGATTAACACTAAACTATCGCTAGAAAATAAAATAACAATAATAATAGGGCCTTCGGCCCCTTAATGGACTTCAGCCTACATACAGGCCCCTGGACCAACGTATCAGAGAGAGTATGCAGCTAGATACAGGACACTATCTGAACAACCCTTTCTGGTGAGGTACATACTATATATGCACAAATCTGAGAAGAAATGAAACCTTAATCAGCCATTTCATGCAATATTCATTCTTATGAGGGCTCTTGGAGACAGCTCCACATCTGTTATGGGAGTTCATAATTAGATGATATGTTTCATAAGTTGTCACTTGCTCATCCATGATGACCCAAAAAACAGGTTGAGTATGCATGTTATAAGAGTATCTCGATCATCAAATGAGCTTGAAGGAGATCAAATAGTCTTGTCATGACGTCTTAATATCAAATCCATCCTTTATCACAAAATAATATCAGACTACCAACAAGTAAGGTCTTAAGTCTCAAACAGCATCAGAAATAGACCATTACACTGATAATGATCTAATACCAAGGACTTGGTAATCTACTCATTCCCACTTAACACAAAATACCAGCATCTTTTTTCCATCTTGAATCTTTAAAATACAATGAAATTAAGATATCTCCAAGTTTACACTAGTCATTATGTGATTAGAACTTCTCTATGCAACAAAATATGAAGTTCCATGATCTTGCAGATATAATTCCTTACGTCAGGAAAATGAGTTTAGAAGGCTACCTTAGCTTTCAGGAGAAGAGGGAAAGACCTAAATAATATGTGGATATTTCTAAAAGGATTTTTAAAATGTCAAGATAGCAGATCTCTAAAACTTGGATACAAGTTAATCAAGATTCACAAAGCCAACAGTTAAATCAACTGATGGGATTATTGGTATTTAATAGTTGTCAAAGATATCAACACCTCAATCTATAAATCCTAAATTCTTTTAATAAATAAAGCATCAGACATGACCCTTCTTGCAAAATCCACACTGATTGACCCTTCTCGCAAGATCCTCGCTCTGCAATTCAACTAACCTTCAACTTT
Source organism: Phoenix dactylifera (assembly GCF_009389715.1). NCBI lineage: Eukaryota > Viridiplantae > Streptophyta > Magnoliopsida > Arecales > Arecaceae > Phoenix > Phoenix dactylifera. Next base: position 3,013,940 of record NC_052399.1, read on the forward strand.
GAGGATTCTGCCCATATGCACATGCTCATGCATATAAACAGAACGGTAGCCAAATCAACATGATTGGATTTTTGCTTTTTATTTCATGGCAATACCTTCAACGTTAGATTTTTGAAAACAAAAGCATCAATCATGTTCCCATCTAACAAATCCCTAATCGAGCAAGAAACCACTCTGCACAGCATTCAACCAACCTCGATTGTGCACGGTATCAACAGAATCATCACTGGCAACGCCTTCTAACGAACATAAATCCGCGAAAACATCAGAATCCACCTCATCACCCAATTATACAAATCCAACTCATAAAGATCCAGGAAAGGAAAAGTTGAAAGGAGAAACCGATCGCAACTATGAGGAGAGGGAAGGGGAGGGTCTCACATAGGTGTTAAGCTGGCGGACGAAGCTAGAGAGGTTGCTATGTTTGAAGTACTTGGGGAGGAGATCCCGGCAGAAGGTTGCGGGGTCCCAGATAACGAAGCTGTTGTTGGTCTCGCTCCAGGACACCGTCCCGTTTGTCTGTGGATCCTCCACCATCTCGTAGCACTTGCTCAAGAACGGCGGCACGACTGGGACCAGCGAGCTCCCGCCGCCGCCGCCCTTCTCAACCTCCATTCTTAATCTCCGGAAGAACAAGGGATCGTATGGGAATGAGGGTTTGGGGGACGATCCGGTTCGAGAAAAACCCTAACCCTCGCCCTATTTCGAGACGGGAGAGGAGAGAGCGGACACGAGAGAGCGAGGCGTAATCGGGGATGGCCGTATGGAACTGCACTCAGGACGCAGTTCTACGAGTCCTCGGTGGCGATGGACTGACTACTTGCTTTTTTTTTTCCTCTTTTATTCAAATCATGCATTTTCTGTTTGTCCATCACCGCATAATTTTGGCTCGAGCGATAAGGCAATCAGTGTAGGTAATCGAAAAAATCTTAAAGAAGCACGGTGCAGTCTCTATACAGTGAATCAACATCGCCAAGTCGGTCATCTACTCCAATCTAAGGATTAAGCCACTGAAAACCTCCATCAAGGGCATCCTGAGAGTGGGTGAGCAGGAGGGCGCTCTAAAATATCTAAAGTTTCTATTACTGATCATCGCCTCGAAATTGTTCCACTATCAAGCAGAGCATCAAGCACAGACTTGAGAGTTGGCAATCAAGTGCTCTATCTATGATGGACAATCACTCTGGTGCGGTCAGTACTCAGCTCGATACCGATATATTTCTAGTCCAACACCATCATGTCGTTAGTGCCCTTGAGGATCCTGAAGTAGATATTCAAAAGCTTCATTTGAGGTAGGCGAGAGAGAAGAGGTGGCATTTACCGGATGGCATGGGAGGTGGTTTGCCAGCCGGTCAGTAATGGCAGGTTGAGTGTTCACTCCATAACGATGAGGCATGAGATCTTTGCGGCTAGACATGCGGTCAGGTACATTCTGAAACTTGACAACCTTTGGTGCACTCTGATGAGGGCCAAGTATAGGACTCATGCTGCGGTGACCGACTTTCACACCGGACGTTACAGTTTTTTTATTTGGAGGGAGATCTATGCCTGCGCCTTGATGGTGATCCCTTCAATCAGATGGGCTATTAGTAATGGGCAGACTATTAATGTTGGAGGACAGTTGGCTGATCGAGCAACCGATCAGTCGGCTGCCGACCATGGCTGACCCTATGAGGCTGGCCGGATGTAGAGTCTGCAATCTGATCATTCTAGAGGAGAGAAGTTGGAATGAGAATTTTATGCGGCGACCCTTTGGGGAGTAGCTGGTTGAAAGAGTCCTATCACTATCTATTCCTACTCAGGAGACTGCAGACAGATTGGTCTAGAGTATGACAGAGAGGTCGAAGGTATGTGCTCATGTCCTTTAAGCTATGATCAGTGGGGGACGTCTCAACAGATCGATGGAGGCTAGATTTGGAGGATGCGCGTCCATCCACGTGTGGCCGTGTTCATCGGAAAGGTGGCATAGCCGCATGGGGTTATCTACTGACTAGGAGTGTGCTGCCAAAAGGAGTGTGAAAACTACTATAGCATACACGAGATGCCCTGACACGGAGAAGTCCATCAACCATGTTCTACTTGGCTGCCCATGGACAATACAAATTTAGAGGAGGGCTTTGTTTTCTTCATGCTTGTGGCGGTATGTGGCAACACTTTTTATAGCATCCAGATTTGCCCTTGTCTCTTGGGAGCCTCCTCTCCCCCGGCTATTTTAAGGTGAAGTTCGACGATAGTATGCCCGACGGTGGAGACAGAGGAGGTGTGGATTTTGTGATCAGAGGTCATGACTCCAGACTTGTCGCAGCTAGAGGACGACGCAACTATCATCGAGTTAGAGCTGAGAACTACATGGGAGGACATCACTTATGCGAGGCATGTTCTGGGTGCTAATAGCATCTACTTTGAAGGAGACTTTGCCACAGTGATCGAATGGATTCGAGACCAGCACAAGAATGGGGACGAACAACCGTTACTTCGTGATATACGCAGGCTAGTGAGAGATTGTAGCTCGGGCCGCTCATGTCTATCGAAAGGCGAACAGGGCAGTTAACTGAGTCGTCTCGTTTGCTGCTCAACACTCGAGAGGAGTCTTTTGGGAGAGTCATGTGTCACTTCCTTCTTCTCTTTGCCAACTTTTTGTTGTTGTTGGCTGCACCCATGCAAGATCAGTGTGAGCAGCCACTATACAAAAAAAAAAAAAAAAAAAAGCCGCCCAGTCCACATGTTTGAGCCCAATGCCTATTTGAGATAGCTTTTTTCATATAAACACAAAGACCGGAACGGACTCCTCATCCTCTTTCCTCATGCGAATCCATCCTCGGATCGCATAATGGTCACTTTGAGATCTTTGCAGATAGACAATTGAAGTGGTTCGGAATACTTTGATACACTAAAGATGCAACCCTAACGCTCTTCCTTATATCCAGCTGACCTTACCCGAGTTGGAGTACAGATCTTCGAGCAAACCAAGCCACTTATAGAACCAGAGTCCAGTATAATTAGATTCGAAATGAGGGTCGACACCCTGCAGAATTGTACCCCCCACATCTTATCTAAAGTGGCAAGGTTTCGTGCTATCCAAACTAAAGTTCAGCGTGCCTGTTAGCAGCAGTGACGAGAGAGAATTTTTATGCTACATGAATGTTGATGTACTCACGTGGAAAGCAACTGCTTAAATTCTGCAGCCAAACAAATTAGATCTTCATCGGCAAAAGTATTTTAAAGTTTTATTCTAGTGGTAAAATGGATAAAATAGATACATAATCGACGTTGGTTACATGTGAAAAAGAAGAGAGGAGGATGGGTGGACAATCCCCATAAATAGTCAATAAGAATTATTATTTGAGTAAATAATCAAAAAAATATTTTTGCTTAATTTTCTTACTATATGATAACTTGCAATGAAGTAAAGACATGTAAGTAAATGAATGCATGCATGCATGCATGCATACATACATCTTATTGAGGGATGTGTGTATGTGTGTTCTCACAAAGGAGAGATTAGCAAAGCAACCTTAGAAGCTTTTCACTATATCTTTCTTGCTCTGCTCATTGAATATCTAGACGAGGGTTTTTGACCTTCTCTAATTTATTTCACTAAGCAAGCAATGTCTTCCCATGAGAATGTATTCAAGAAAATATAAAAATCCATTTGATCGTCGAAACCTAAGGATTTCACTTATATGGAAAGTAAATCGAAGACATCTCCCGACTAGGGTCGTCTTGAGCAAGCCCGGGTTGAGCATTCCCCCAACCTATCCCGGGTTGGAGGTGGAGAAGTCTGTAAATCACATTCTATTCCAGTGTGATCGAGTTGTGTGGGTGTGGAAACTTTTTGATATCCCGCCAGAGTCTCTGTGCCAGTCTGGCTCTTTTACTCAAGCACTCAGGAGGTGGTCGACTATGCTTCAGACACGGCTTGAGGCCATCAAGGCCACATACGCTGCTTATCATATTTGGTTGGCAATGAACTTCTAGATATTCAGAGAGAGCAATTCTACGCCAAGGCTCATCTTGAAAAGGGCCCGTGTGCAGGCTGCGGAGATCACCGATGCATGTCTATCTGAAGAGTCTTTGATAGCTCGGGGCATCTAAGACTCTACCTCTGCTCATGTAGCGTCTCGGACGATGTACATCACTTGGCAGCCTCCACCCTCGAGCTTTTTCAATGTCAACTTTGATGTATGTGTTTTGGATGGAAGCATCAAGAGTGGTGCTAGTTTCTTGATCAGAGATCCGAACTCTAGAGTGGTGGCAGCCGAAGGGAGCCCGATCTTTGACATCTCGGTCCCGGGGGCGGAGTTGAGGGCAACTTGGGCTGGTCTTTGTCATACTTGGCGTGTGCTGCGGGCCAATGCTATCCTACTTGAAGGTGTCTCCGTTACAATGATCAGTTGGATCCGGGAGTGTCCTAGGGACGCTAGGGGACACCACTCCCTACTTTAGGACATCTAAGGCATAGCTAGTGATGGCATTACCTTCAAGGCAATATATGTCTATAAGGAGACAAATGGAGCTGCGGATTAAGTGACTTTTTTTTGGCAAATCACCCTGATAAGGCTAGTAAATTACGCATGATATATAAAAGGCTGCAGGCAGCTTCTCGAGAGACGCATAGAGTACTTGGTGCTTCTGATGAAAAAGACCCCGACAAGGATATCACCACAAACAAACACTACCAGAAAACACGCGTATAGTGACGGAGATTTCCGTCACTATACCGTGTTTCCGGTTACTAATACGGAATTTGTGACCGGAGCTCCCGTCACGAAATTAGTTACAAAAACACGCGTCACTAAATTCTCAATGACGGCGGCGATTCCCGTCACTAAACTCCGTGACAGAACCGCCGTCACTAAGCCGTTACAAATCCAAAAATTAAATATTTAAGAAATTACGTATTTTCCGTCACTAACCAGTCATTGAGTTAGTGACGAAGATAACTTGGTCACTGATTTTGTCATAGAATTCAGTCACAAATTTGGTCACTGATTTGTCACAACCTTCAGTGATCGATTTAGTCGTCACAGACATGGTCACAAATTTTGTCACTAAATTTGTCACTAATTCCGTTACTGACTTACTGAGCAAAATCAATTTTTAGAAACCAAAATCCTGTCACTAAGTTTATATTAGCTCGTCACAATACTTGGTAAACAATTCAGTAACCAAATTTGGTCACTGGTCACATTCCAATAATCTGGTACATTTGGTACATTGATTGGCTCATAATAAAAGAAAAATACAAGCTAGAGCCTCATCCAGTCATATGCATAAACAAAACAATGGAAGTGTTCTGCTGAAAGCTTTTCATTCAGCATCTCTCTTTCCAGAATACAAGAGACATATATAAATGTCGTCAGTATATGATTCCAATGGACTGACATAAATGACTTCAACTCTGTCAACCGGGAAGGAGTCGGAATAAGAACTTGTACTCGTTCAGATAGAAAGCCAGCAGTATGCTTTGACCCTTTGCTTTTGCATTGCCCCTTGTTGTTTCCTTTAACCTGTTTCATTCCATTCATCAGAGGGGCAAAAAAAAAAACAGAGAGAGAGAGAGAGAGAGAGCATTGCCCCGTTTTGTTTCCCTTAACATGTTTCCTTTAGCAAAGTATATCCCATCTGAAGTTAAAAAGAAAGCATTACAATTCAGTTCATAGTTACTTACAGAAATATAAAAACATGAGCAAAAGTTAAGAGTGACATTAGATGAGGGCATACCTGTGAAGCTGAAATTATTAACCGAAATTACAATAACCAATGACAACATCCATAGTCAAAGCAAAACTAAAAAAAGTCCCAAACTATAACAACATCCATATTTAAACCAAAACCAAAAGGGAGTATCCCATGATCATGATTCATCTCACTATGAATTGGATTCAACATTGGCCGAGCATTGAGTTGATTGAGTTTCATTGTAGAAACTTGAGTTTATGACATCTTCTACAATCTCATCTAACTCGGTCTTGTGGTCCTTTTGCAGGTTGCAGAGAGAGCGTTATTTTTATGGAACAATGATCATATTGAAAACTTAATCAAACAAAACTGTAAGGCGATTTTACCAATTATCTTCCCTGCTTTGGAGAGAAATACAAAGTATCACTGGAACCAAGCTGTTCAGAGCCTCACGCTAAATGTTCATAAGATATTTTCTGATCATGATCCTGGGCTATTCATGGAGTGCTTGAAGAAGTTTGAAGAAGATGAATCTAAAGAAAAGGAGATTAAGTCAAAACGTGAAGTTGTATGGAAGCGCCTAGAAGAAATTGCCGCTTCGAACGCTGCAAGTAATGAGGCTGTTCAATCCAAAATACAAGAATTTGCTACAGTACAAGACTTTGTGTCGTTTCGATCCTGAGATTGAAAGCCCAATCCAAAATACCAGGACCATATGTTTTCAATCTTTATGATGATCAGCAACAGGGTAAAGACATATCTATCACCTACTTAAAATATTTATAAAGCTCTTTCTACAGTAATTAAGCTCTGCAACCTCATTCTAATTTGATGGTAAAATTGAATATGTTAAGTTACTATTGATTTTCTGGAGACATAAATTAACAGTTGAAAAATATCCATTATTGTTTGGGTGGCATATCAGCCATAATCCCAGATCAAACTGGCTGCACTTAGGTGTGAAGTCCAAAACATAGGAGGGCCAAAAAGTTTCATAGCAATACACAACCAAAAAAGTAATTAGAGAGATTATAGAGAACAGCATGGAACAATAGAGCGACAGATTAAAAGAAAATAAGACTCAGATGTAGGCATTGATGACACAATCTGCAGCAATTAAAAAGCAGCTTGCCTGGATAATGGCCAAGATATCATCACTTTGAAAAATTAATAGAAACATTAAAAAATTAAAGAAAATAGATAGCTCTTGATGTGTGAGAAGGTCCTCTAAAAATGGCTAACACATGCACCATCTCCTTCTTCTGCCCTTCTCACAAAAAATAAAAAAGAATAAAATAGGAAGCTACATTTTAAGAACAAATTAATGTGGGAAGCTTGGTAAGCGGGTTGCCAACAATAAGGAGAGCAAGCCGACCAGTTTTCTTCCCTCTTCTCTTTATTCATATAGCTACAGCCAGATCCGGCAACTTCAAGACCAGGGCAACCCAAAATCCTAACCTTGGTACATGTAGCGCAAATCCTAACCACCATTATAAAATCTACCACATAATATCAGGAGAAAACGAAGAAAACCCCAAAAATCAAGAGGGAAAAGAAGGGATAAGCTCTATACTGAAAGAGAGAGAGAGAGAGAGAGAGAGAGACCTTGAGGACAAAATTCAACATCATAGAGAACGCGACCAACAGGGGAAGGAAGAATGCCAATCGGGACTGGACTACCCGTAGCAGAGGGGGGAGGAATGACCCTCTCTGCCTTGCCTACCTGCAGCAGGGGAAGGAAAAGAACCCAGATAGGAGGGAAAGAAGAACCCTAGCGCGGCCGTCGACAACTGCGGCCACGGCGGCGATCAAGCGCGGCGCCGGATCCACAGGCGGAGACCCTCGGTAAGTTCCTTCCCCCTTCCTCTTCCTCTTCTTCGTTTCTTTTATTTTGTTATCATGGGGTAAAAAGAAACGGGGTTAGGGTTTACCTCGCTCGGGGAAGAACCAGTTGTGGGTTCTGAAAACCCTAGCCGACGAGCAAGAAGGAGGGGGGCGTCGACGGGGTGATGTAGCCGTGATGATCTCGTCCCGGGTGAGAGTTGGATCGGCCGATCGGGGGGCGTGATGTAGCCGTGGTCACCGTCGACGGGGAGGCACAAATGGTCGGCAAGGGGGAGCCGGAGAGGAGAGGGCGGAGGTGGAGGAGAGGAGAGGGGAGACAAGAAAGGGGAAGCGGCGATGCCAAAAGCCCTAACCCTCCAATCGGGACGAAGCCAATGTTTTAAGTTCGACCGGGCTGATGGGGAAGTGATGAGGTAAGTCGGTCTGCAAGCAGCAGTAGGAATGCAAATGGATCATAATCGGCACCATGAGATTTGAAAATAAGAAGGAGAAATTTGAGTTTTCTGGAGAACGACTGAAATTTGGGTTATCGAAGGAATTTGGGTGGGACGGCGGACACACTTAGTTTCATTTTGGATTTTCCTCCTTTTATCTTTTTTTAATTTAGAATTACTCAAAAATAATATTTTTAATATTTTTGGAATTAAAATTTAAATTTGGTGGCGGAAATTTTTGTTAATAATCCGTCACTGCCAAAAATAATCTTTTAAAAATTTATAAACACTTAGGTTACGATATTTGTAACGGCTGAATTTGTCACTGTCTGTTTACAATTTCGGTTATCATTTTGCTGACAGATATCCCGTCACTACGATGGTCACTAAGTTTTGGCGCCCATACTACCCGCGCATTCTGTCACCGGCCTGTCACTAATCTGTCACTAAGTTTACACCACGGTGACCAAATTTCTGTCGGTCACTAATCTGTCACAAATAGTGACTGATAACGGTCCGTCACTAATTTTCCGTCACTATACGCGTGTTTTCTGGTTGTGAAAATTCACTAGTGATATATAGTTATCAATTAGTGATATTTATTTGCAACATGGAATAGTTCATATGTCAAAATCTTTTTACCAGCCTTTGCATTATCTAACCTTCTCTTATGTGTTTGTTATTTAGTAAATTGCTTTTACTAATCCATGTTAAGAAATATTCCTTTATAAGTTTTGTTAAGGCCTTTTGGCTTTTCACAGGCCATGGCAGATGAACATATGCGACTCTGTAGTATAGACGGAAGCAATAGTCCTCCATGCATGCAAACCATGCCGTGAGCTCAACCGTCGAATAAGCTCGGAGAAGTCTCGAATCATGACCGGACTGGCTTCGAGAAATTCATGATGGGACCGGCATTCTTTGTGACAATTTGGAGGGCCGATTGGTGTACTACGACGAGCACACCTACAGGAATTGGCTCCCAAAACGTGGTCCAGAGAGCATTTTCTTTCTCCCTTCAAACCTGCAGCCCAACAGAGACTTTCAGAGGATTGCTTTCTCGTTGCATCAGTCCCTACCATCCTTGCACGATGTTCAACACAACCATTCGGAAACTAACACCAAAGCATACATCCCAACCGGTGCTAACAGCTAAAAACAAACGAAATTTTTCTACAGTTCTTTCTCAACTTTTTTTTCAAAAAAAAAAAAAAAATAGTGCTTTCTTAATTAGGGAGGCTACATTAGTATGATTGTGTTGACAGCTCCATGCGCTCTTTTATCATATCTCCCTGGCTTCACATAGAAGGCAAGGAAAGGAATGTTGAGGGTAAATGCCCGACAAAGCGATTGGCCTAATTGAGTTTATAGCTTGTAAACTGTTTAGTTGTCCATAACTGAACAACTAAACCCAATTCAGACCAAGGGAAGTCTACTTCAAGCATTTTATTAAACTAAATGGACTTTCCGTTATAAGAACGTCTAACCCAATTCAGAAAGAAACGATCCAAAGTAACTTCGGAGCCCACTTACACCAAGCCGAACGGTCACTAAAATGAATCGACTTCTGACAATCATCAGTGCTAAAACTAAATAAATGGCCGATAAGATAGGAATACGAGTTTCTATTGTTAAAAAATAGAAGCACAGAAACGTTCCTATTGTTATTTTAAGATACCCATATTGAGATTTGAGAATCCATGCTCCAAACCTCCAAATACTTACAGAGCTAAAACCAAATTGAATATGAATCGAATAATGGCATATCCATATCCATATTTATTTTGTTTAACAAATATAAATAGGAAGATTGGTCGAACGCAAAAATTCATATTCATATTTATTTTAAACGAATACAGATACCAATCGAATATTAAAAATATAAATATAGATATAATATAAATTAAATAATTAAATATATTATTAAGTAGATAATAAATTAAGTTAATAACAATGTTAATGTAATTATTTATATTTTTAAAAAAATTATGAGTTATATATCAAAAATTAAATAAGATTACAAATGAAAATAAATATTCAATAAATCAGATAATTATCTAATCACATGCATATCTATTTTTTTAATAAATATAAATATAAATATTAATCTAATACTCAAATTGCTATTCATATTCGAATAAATTTACACACGAAAATAAATTTAAATGAATATTATCCGATCCACTTTCACCTTTAAATGCTTTGGTTGAGCTTTCCCTCTATCAGTCTCTATGTAATGAAAGTAATACTTTTGTTTCATTTATAATGAAAAAAAATCTGGCAATTTATTCTCTCTCATTTCTTCCAAAAAGAAAGACAATCTAGAAAAAGAAAAGAATGCAAACGACCGAATATCACATTTAGCTGCTTCGAAGTTGAAGGCTACAGCAATCAAAAAACTAACCATGACACTGAATAACATTGGAATTAGAATCATCCTCAACAATAAAATCTTAATCTGCCGCCCAACTTAGCTACTCCTATAAAGCCAGTTAATGGTACAAAAGTCACAAAACAGCAGCAGAAAAAAGAGAGCTGTCATGCTAAGCCCCCCCAAAAAAGGAAAAGAGAAAAAAGACTTTAAACCTCTAGAATTTCCGGTTTGCCAAGCCCATGTCGCGCAGCTCCCAAAGAGGCTTGCTTTCTTTTGCAATGTCCTGCTTTATGGCTTTCTGGATCCGTTTCACCACGAAAAAATACTGAAATATAGGCAGAAATCAGTAAAAATAAAATACGAGCTCATTTCTGTAGGAGAAATACTATGTCCCAAATTTCAATGGTTTAATGCAACATGGAAGCTGACCTGGAAAGCTAGGATAAGAGGTATGAACAACTTTCCCCTCTCATTAGGGTTGGGGCCATCAATCAACTTCTGATCAACAGTAATAGGTTTGCTCCCATTTGAGATAACAACTGTTATTACTTCAACCAAGTTCGGAATCCATGCAGTACCATCAGGAAGAATCTGCGATTTTACAAAATACATTACTTTAAACAACCAAGACAAATTTGAAAGAAATTTAAAAGGAAGACGAGAAGAGGGAAGGAGGAATAGGACGCACCTTCTCCCCATTATCATTAGTTTTGCATCTCCCACTGTTCTCGACCAAGACCACAGGAACAACAGATTCCTAACTTAAACAAAAGACACTGTATAATCAAGCCCCACCTTGTACCATGAACTAGTTTATCATGAAATCTTTTAGAAGCTATATTACAGCTCATAATTCAAGAAGAAGACATCAACAAATTCAAATACTTGAACTGCCACTACTGTTCGAGGATGTACGATCCTAATAGCAAAAATTCATGATCCTTCAAAAAACAATGCCACCCAACCAATATCTGTTTGAGCAAACCTCAATGTATAAACGGACTGAATAAAAGGCTTTTCTTAGTACAGATATATGAGACCGATGGATTGATGTGGTTTATACATGAATGGAGGAATCAAACTTGAGAGGTCAAGCAGATGTTCAGACTTGATAAGCATAAAATTCTAGATTGCCATCTTACTGATGCAAAAGGTAGTTATAAAAATTGAAAGAAGACTAACGAAATTGGCTGAATGATGATTCCATCAACAATTGGTGGCATTTACTATTCCTTAACAGTTCAGGGCTCAGACAGGAGATTTAATAACAGTTTTCACACCCTTGACCTACTGGAGCAGGTTATCACCAACTGTCAATATAGTGTTATTCATGCTACACTTACAGGACAATTAGGAAGTTCAGTAATGATGTAATCAGATAGTATGTCTGGAGCAAGCAACCATATACTGAAACGTCATTGACTGGATTCAATGTTGTTGAAAGGGTACACACACACACACACACACAGAGAGAGCCCAAAGGAAACCAATTCAAGATACAATTACAAAGTTAAACTCCAAATCCCGATAGTCATCTTTTTTGAAAAAAACACTTTTTTGGGTACAAGTAAATAAATGCTTCAAGGTTAAGTTTGAAGAGTCCCCTGCTGCCAGCTAAATGATATCTACATACACATGCATATGGACGCAGGCATGCACAATGGTAGTGCATGATAGTATGTCCCTGACATCTTAACTTTGTATCACACTATGTTGGGGATCCCAATGGGAGGGTCGGGCATACCCATCTGACAGGACTGGATCAGGTTGTTCAGTCTCAAATGTTTCTCAAAGAAACCTGAATTGAACTCCAACAACCAAATCTGACCCAGCCCAATGATCATATCTAATAACCTCAGAACATCAATTATCTTCCCTGTAAAGCTACCAATCAGGTAACAGGGCATTTATCAGGCTGAAAGTATTATTAGGTTGCTTTAGGCCCTGCAACAGTCCAGATACTGTTACCATTGTTCAAAGAAAATTCCGTATTTTTGCAACAACAGCAAGCAGTGCAATGGTTTTACATCTACAAATAATGTTACACGTCAGATCACTTGCAACACTGCATTGCCTTCATAGAATTCACATTGTCCATCATTCATCTCTTTCGTTACCACATAAGCATGTTATCTTCTATATGAATCGATATAACCCCATCAAAGAAAAGGACTGGAATTTCACTACAAGTCCAGTATGAGACAAATAAAAGGTGCAGGAGACTACCTAATTAATCCTTGATTTGATGGACATAAGTCAGCCAACATTGTCTTGATGGTCATCTCAAAATCGGGTTTTACTCTAAACTGCAACAGTTAAAAGAGTGCAAAGACTAAATGGTAGAAAGAAATGAAATGTTGATGCAAGGATGGAACCTCGGGTTCAAATATTTTCCTGATTCAAAAGCATGGCTTTCATATGGTAAAGAAGAACAATAATCAAAAGGTGTGCTGATGTGACGAGGAAGAGTTGGAGTGTACAGATTATGAGGAAGCTGTTATTAAACATAGTTTTCAAAAACAAAAGAAACATATTTTTTTTGTGATGACAGGAAGAAATATAATCTCTCTTCACCAAGTTGGCCAGTACAGAGGATAATTAAGACTAGAAGAAGGTGCTTATAAGGCAAATGCAGAAAGAAGAAAAAATGAGATGTAATATCAAAGGCCTCGTGGTTAAGGATTAATTGACAAATATTCATAAGCATTGTTGATGTTCATTTAACAATCATGATTTTCAGCCTTCTCAGTTGCCATGGGTTTTACCATTATTATTAACTATGATTTCAGACTCAATTGCATGCTTTAGAGCTGTTATAACCAATGATTTAAGTACCACCAGCTTATGTGACATGTGCTTTCCCATATCAAAATAATGGGTGCCATGCTGACATGTGCTGCACCAACTTGACCTGGCATGATATGTGCCACCCAGCACCAGCAAACACTTGAAACAATGATAGTACCCCCCATATCTGCGAAAAAAACATCATGATCACTGACATCCCTTCAAAAGCGTCTTGGTTACATGTTTTGGAGCCGTTATACCACAATATCTATTAAATAAGCATCATCATCACCACACCTCTCTAAAGTTATGTGGATCTTTTAAGCACCCCAGAGCAACTAGCCTAACAATACTTAATAAGAAACTCTCTATGGTTGTAAATCACTCGGTGCACTTCCTTCCCTTCCTCCTCCTCCTCCTCATTCTCTCTTCTTCTCTCCAATAATCTCTTATTCTCTTCCTTTTCTAAATTCTCATCTTCATCGCCATTTTTCGAATCAGTAAACCTTTGAAGCATTTTGGATTTAGACATAGAGTCTCTACATGGCCCTGAAGCAATTTCAAAGCTTATCCTTCCTCTATCCTGTAAACAACCTTCATTTTTCATCAGTTTTCTGATCGTAACAGAACTAGGGGTGTCAGCTATATTTAAAGTCCTTGTTCATCTTTTGTTTTATTCCCTTTTTTGTTATTTTTTTCCTCTGTGCAAACTACATGGGTACCATGATAGATTTCCATGTGCTAGCATACCTCTACCTACAACAAGGTGCACAAAGCTACCTGAATAGGAATGTTGTCGTATAGTGTTTGATAGGAGAACAATATGTTGTTTATCCTACTTGCCTTTGAGTATTCTTGTGCCATCCTCTTAAGAGATTGCTAGGGCAGTGTGACATATTTCAGGTCTATTGTTCCAGTAAACAGGAGCATGTTTTGTGTTTGATTTGTTACATAAAATGATCAAACATTATCTCCAAGTTAGTAAGCATATCAATCACCTCCACTAAATTAAGTTCTAGGATTTAGTTACAAGGATCAACCAGTAAGAGTTTCTAAAAGGTAAAGGATAGGAATAAATGTACTTCTCTATCCCTAGGAAATAAAAATCTAAATGAAGAGTAGGGCATGATGATGCTCACATAACAAACTGGTCAAGGAGCAAAGTATAAACTATATGTCATATTTCTTCAAAACTTTAAAGAAATTAGGATGTTTTACGATTTATCTATTCCTCTGTCAATAGTTTCTTGTTGATCTCAAAAGATGCTATATGTTTAATGATGGGATTAATCCACCACAGCATGCTACCCATCTCTCATGGGGCAGTTGAAGGAATCGAACTTTGATCATCCACTTAAAAGCAACATTAAGGAAAAAAACAAAAAACCCTATTTGCAAAGCTTCTAACAAGCCACCAAAGTATGGGAGTATGTGGAATCCTATTTTAATAAGCAGTAAAATAACAGTATTGGTGAAGAGTTTGGTGATAGGAATATAATGGGGGATGTCTTACATTTGCAATAGCCAATGAGCTAGCAATAACAAAGATGTCTTTCTAAAAAATGTTTGATGAATATATAGTTAATTTTATTAGTTCGGAAGGTGTCTCAGATTAATTTTCTAATGGAGAAGAGTAATTAATCACAAAGATCACTAAGATAGGTCCGACCACAACATAGGCTAATAATTCTACATGTATCCAATAAGAAGGAAAATTAAAACACAAAATACTGGTGATGGAGTAAAAAAAAAAAAAAAAAAAAGAAACTAGCAGCTTTTGCAGATAAAAGAATAAAGATAATTGAATCAAGATGTCTGTGAAACCAAATGACATTGTATCAGGTAAGTTGCTTTAGAAGGTTTGAGAGGTAAATTACAGAGAAAAGGTAAATGACATATATAAAAAAAAATGTGGTGGAATGGTAAGAAAGAAGAGGTAAACAAAAAAAAGAGGACCTACTTTACATAATAGCAAAGTTCAATTAAGAAAAAGGCTTTAAAGAGCATATAGAGGTTGAAAGATTCAAAAAATAAAAGTCATTGTGCAGATTATCGTATCTTATATGATAAGTTGAGCTAAAACAATAAAGGAAATATAAAATAATTAGCCCATAGACACTGGAACTAGGTATAATAATAACTTAGATTCACTAAAAGTGGAGATAATAGAATGTTGGTGAATGATGGATGGAAACTAAAAAGGATGTATCATATCCACAATTGCTAAATTACTTTAGACGAGGTATTATATGGGAGTTGTTAGCTTCTTCTTCATTCAGTTTCAAAAAAATGGCTTTGAGACTACACGGAGAAGGATGTAAGAGCTATGGCATGAGGATCAAATGAGATATAAAATGATTTGCTAGTCAATTCATAAGAATTGAAAAAACAGTAGTATGCCAGATGATTAAGTAATGTGGTACCCATTAATAAGAGCAAATTTATGTAAATTATTGCTCCCATCAATAAAGTTAAGTGCCAAGATGCTAGAACAAAAATTGTACAAAAAGGCAAAAATCTCATAGCATAAATATAGATAGATTTTCCTAGCAAAAAAAAAAGGAAAATTCTGGAAGGTCGATAGTGAAGACCAAATTCTTGCTTAGGCAATCGATGAAAAGACTTAGAGAGGAGAAAATTATGTATGTTTTTTTTTACAAACTTGTCAAAGGTTTCTGATTATCATGAGTGCTAAAAGAGGTCAATTGGCGTTCATTGGAGAAGCAATTATTCATAATGGCAAATAGAAATAACTGAGGACGTGTCTCTTGGGACGCTGACAAGCTTTCGGACTAAATTTGCTGAAAAAATCAATTTCCAGCCCTTATCTCTTTGCATTATTAATAGATAAACCTGTATTTAGTGAAAAGTTTAGTACTGCATGCAAAGTTGTGGATGAAGATGTGATTATTGCAAAGTTTAGTACTTAAAAATTTCAAAATTTTTTCATTTGGAAATTTCTAAGTGAAGTCGGTGAAGTCGGCAAGCGATTTGCCAACTTCACTTAAAAAATTTCAAAATTTTTAGCCGCGGCCGCAACGTCCGCTGCCACTCGTTCTCCCTCCCTCCCCTCCTCGCTCTCTTTCTCTTTTCCTTTTCCGGCTCCGGCAGCGAGCTATTTTCAATGCCAGAGCCGTACCGGTGAGCCACCGGTATAGCTCGGAACAGGCGGAACCGAGCCGAACCATGCCCTTAACAGAAATATCTAAGCAAACAAATCTTTATAGTTATGGTCAAAATTTAAACAGTAGAAGGTCATTGTGTGTCAACTAAACTACAATTTCATTTATCAATGCAATTTGCAGAATACATCCACAGTAAAAAAGCATATGCTTGTGCTATATAATATAATAAGTATGAATTAACAGAAAATGGAAATAAAATCTTTCTCTAGCAAAACTAGATGGTAAGATTAATAAATACCTTAACTGCAAGGGTACATTTAAATCATATGCAAAACTGTAAATATTTCCATTTATGAGAGAAAAGCCGCACAGTGTAACTAAATAACATGTTGCAGACTTACAGCAGAAGACAACATCAGACAAAACTGAAAAAATACATAGGTTAAAGTTGACTGTAATGGACATCCAAGATGAAGAGCTTCATACCTCAAACTCTTGTTTCTTAATACGTGCACCTAAGCGAATGTATTTTAAAAGTGTTTCTGATCGTTTAGCAAAGAAATCATCATAATTCAGTCCATCTGGTGGTGACAGCTGAGCATGAGTTAAAACAACCAAAGCCCTCCGCCATATTCTTTTACCGAATGTATCTGTTATGGCTTTAATAACCTGTCTATCCAAACTATCCACCCTATATGCATCTAATCGGTCCACATACAGAAGAACATCGATAGTCTTGTTCAAGAGAAACCTGGCATATTAACAGAGTCCATATTACTTCAAACTATATAAAACCATATGAAGCAAACAAGCAGCATAAGCATAGCGTTAAAAGCAAATCAGAGGAAGAATCTTATTCATCGCATGGAACAAAATACAATAAGAAAATCAGAGACCACTTTAGGAAGAGGGAGTAAATAAACTAGTTGCTAAAGTCCTCCACTTTTTTCCCCTCAGAAATTAAGGAGGTAGTATTTTCTCCTATTCATGTTTCTGCCCAGTATTTCCAGTACATTGTCAGCAACAATTAATGTTGGCTGACAAAACAAATCACGAGCTTGATCTGTTCCATCACCAGTAGTTGATCAGGACAGACCTGAATAAGCAGCGGGCCATTTAACTTGAAGGACCAGATAAAAACATGAACTGGAGAAGATCTAAATTCTTGGGAAACAGGCTAAAGATGGCCAACATTTTAAAATTTCACCCTGCCAAAAAAAGTCTTTAGGAGCTAGCATCATCATAAACGGTTTTTTTGGAAAGATGGGCAGGCACAGTCCAATCTCATGGGCTTAAATTTGCAAAAGCCCTACTCAACCCACATAATGCTTACTGTGATCACATAATAACTTGGTTAACTTATAGTATACATCCCTACATCTGGCCTTTATTTCCCATTTTACAGATAAAATATTGATAGACTACAAAAATTTAGCCTCTAGGATGAATCTCCAACTAATAACTCTGCTCTGATACAAACCGTTTTATGATTTCAAGAGCCTGTTCATTGACATATCCACCTTCCACAAGCCCAGGAGTGTCAATGATATTCAAAGTGAATCCTGCTCGCGTGCGTGAGCACATCAATGGTCGCAATCCTTCTGACTGCAACAGCGATAACATATTAAGGAATTATACCAGAGAATCAATACCCAAAATTGACTACTCAGTATTTAGAAGACAAACTTGGAAAGCGCTGACAGCAGCCACCCTCTCCCCCAATATGGAGTTCACCGTGGACGACTTTCCAACACCACCCTTGCCCATCACCAGAATTGTCAACGTGCTCACATTCTTAAAGTAACCATGAGAAGAATAAATACATTAAAATAAATAAGCCCCCAAAAAAGGATAAGAAGCAAAGATTGAGAAGGCCATAGATATTGCATTGCGGCAAGATCTCGCGAAGAAGAACACAGACCTCTTGCTTCAGCTTTCCCAGCAATTCGTGCAATTTGCTCTGTGTGGCAGCCGGGAACTGCTGGATCCCAAACCACTCACGAGATAATTGGGATGCCATACAGCTGAATTCCTATAAACACAGAGCTTCAAAGAAAGGGACAGATTACCAATTCGGCGAGTTCCCAGAAAAGGCCAAAGTAAAGAAAAGAAAAAAGTGCTATTCATTCATTAAAGAACGATCCCAAAAAGAAAAAGAAATAGAAAGATCGCCCATCAGCAAGATCTTCAAACGAAATTTGGATAATCCTGAACAGGACTTGATATTATTAGATGCAAGGAAAACCTAAACCTACCAAGAATCATGAACTTTTTATAAAAATTAGAATATTTCTAGCAAAAAGATCACCACAACATCCCATTTAAAAACTTTAGACCCATGATGGACGATTATAAGGCGTTCAACGTTGAAAAAACCTAAATCCATCCATTGAGTTTGTCAACTTTCGAATAAAAAACAGATCATTTTATATGAAATCGCCGTAAAATTGGGTGAGTAGGAAAGGAGCGTAGGGTTTTAGCCCACGAGATCTTACCTGAAAATGGAACAGACCGGTCTGAACCCACTTCCCTCAAACTCGGTGGAGGAATTCGGAGAGTAGGACTACGGAATCCAATCCCAAACCCTAGAGGAAGGGTCTTGGAGGCGTTCGGAGATGGGGACTCCGCGAGGGTTTGGGCGGAGAAATAAAAGGGAACTGAATGCGGGATAAGGGGTTTGGGGGAAAAGGGTGATAAGGTCACGTGAGGGACACGAGTTCAGGAGAATTTAGATTTGTCACCGCCGGTAAGATGGTCGCCTTGGCCTTTTTTCCGGGGTGGTTCATCACTTCATTTGCTGCCATTACTGCTATTACCTGGCACATGCGGCTCACGTGCCTGGTATGAAATAAAACGGGAAAGAAAAAATAGGATGGGGTATTCCAATATATTTTTTTCAAAAATTAAAGATTTGAAAGGAAACAAGATAAAGGTAGAGCTGAACTAACCTTAAGTGGAGTTGGAGTGGAGGGCAAACATGCAGCCTATAGTTTGTATTATAACGGTCAAGATGCCATTTGAGATGTTGTGCATAGCATTTGACCCTATATCAGCAGGTGGTAAGAATGGTAATCATTTTCTTGACATTTGCAATACAATATACATAGAGAGATATATAGTAAGTATTTCTATTATTTACATATATATATATGTTATCCATCTAGAATGGTAATTTTCTAATTTTTCTCTTCTTTGACATATGAGACGCGTTTGCTTGAAGTTAGAGTAGATACAAGGGTAAGGTAATGGGTATTTTTTTTCAGAATTTGGCATATGGCACTATATGGATGAGCTGCAGAGGCAGATGAGTAGAGACAAATGAATACACCATAGAATTTTGATTTTAATATTATAATTGATGGGTATATTGCTTCTCAAGCTTGAAAATGGAATTACAATTTCGCTTCTCTCATATTGGCCCTTCTATTGATTATAACTCTATTTTGTTTTCATGAATTATGAATAAAAGTATATAAACTTTACCTTTGTGAAAATTAGTGTATAAGGATGGTTTCCCCCTTTTTTTTTTATTTTTTGCTAATTAAATCTTAGATCAAAAATAAATATCAATATACATGGCCACTCGAGGCGAGTATGATCATATAATCTTGAGGCACTAGATCCAATAAATTTAGAGAGTCATATCAGGAGTAGATTGCATTTTAAATGCTTCTACAATATTTAGCTTGCGGTAATTTAGTGATATTGAAACATTTGCAGGTGGTTTAGACTAATATCTTTATAGAAATGGAGGTGAAATCCAAGTTGTTTGACAAGTCTTTAAAAGGCCTTTGGAAGCAAGGGATGGAAAGCTCAAAGGAATGTTTTGATTTTTGATAATGATTAAACTATAGAGCTTTTAGCTTTTAACTACTAACTTATGCATGGACAAATATTTGGAGAATGATAGTCTATCTAATGATACAATAGAGGAGAATGTGATGAAGTACAATGTGTCCTCTATCTAACTAGATCTATGTGTTATGAGATTCCAAGTTCATGTCTAGAATTATTAGGCTTGATTCCTTATGTTTGCTCTATATATTTAGCTTTTGTTTAAAAGCTAAAAAATTATCCTGCTTTGTGATGTTTGTACTTTGAACTATGGAGGTTGTCTCTGGAAAAATGGCTTAATAAAGATTTCATATGCAAAGGATTGTCTACTTGATGGTTGAAAAGGCTACTCAGAACTTAAGAGTGCATTTAAGATGGTCTAAATAGGACTTAAATGAATTGTGTAGGTTTATGCCTTCTCAACAAAAGAAAAGGGAGAAGAAGCAGACACCAAGGAAATGTTTATACATCTTATGCCAAGCTTTGTCATAGTGAAATTCTTTAATCATAATTAGAGAGGTTAAGGAGTATCCAATTAAAAATCTTACTCCTCTTGAGGGAGAGCTTCTTAGGGCCTCTTTTATATATATATATATATGTGTGTGTGTGTGTGTGTGTGCGCGCGCGCGCGCGATCCCGTATATGTATGTATGTGTATATACATTTATATATGTATATGTATATATACAAATATATTGTGTGTGTATGGATTTTATTGTATTTAGTCGAAAATCAAAATTCTATGAAAATTCTAACTTGTCAAGGAATGTATTGTTGTATCTTGCTTGAATGCAATACGAATCTGAAAAACTTTTATTGTCTCTAGCATTAAGTGAAAACCTTAACCATCTCCTATGCAACCATGCATGACTAATAAAAGAAATTAGTCTTGTTGCATACCATATACTGTAGCTAATGATAATTTAAATACCCATGGTCAAGCACAAAGCATGGTAGAAATATTATCAAACTTGGACTTACATTTTAACCTTTTAATTAATCGAACTTGATCTAAATGAGAATAATGACTTAATTCTATTTCCGCATCAGCTATTGTGGAGTGATTGATTAAAACCCCATTTGATTTTGATGAGCTCAAAGCATTTGAGTATATCTTGTGATTACTAATGAATTCAATTGAGTGTTTTAGTGAAATTCCTGTCCAAGTGTCTCTAGATTTGGTTCATAGTATTTTGGATAAGTTAAGAAGTCTGCTGAACCAAAGTCTGAGATTCGAGTCGACTCCCGAGTATCACGAGTCGACTCCAAGCGTATCAAGTTCACTGGCACGAGCTCGAGTCGACTCCAGACTAGTACGAGTCGACTCCGACTGAGAACAGAAAGAAGAACAGAAAGCCTCATCTCAAGAACCTGTCAACGAGTCGACTCCTGAAGTGCGCGAGTCGACTCCAGGGTAGTAAGAGTCGACTCCAAGAGGTACACAAAGAAAAGTCAGAGAGCAGTTTTCGAGTCTGAGATTCAAGTCGACTCCCAGACAGCTCGAGTCGACTCCAAGACAAGCTTCACGTCAAAAGGCAGAAGACCAACTTTCGGAAACTGAGAGCCGAGTCGACTCCAAGGAAGTTCGAGTCGACTCCAAGACTGGATGAGCCAAAAGACAGAGAATCGGGAGTTCGGGCTCTGAGATTCGAGTCGACTCCAAGGACAGTCGAGTCGACTCGAGTGGACAAAATTCAAAATTGGATCCACGGACTTCAGTGGATGAGCCGACTCCAAAATTGCGAGGTCAGCTCCAGAAGTTGGCGAGTCGACTCCGGGTCAAGACGAGTCGACTCCCAGTCGTGACGGCAACTTTAATTCAAATTTGGAACAGTTGCCGAGTCGACTCCGGAAAAGCTTGAGTCGACTCCCGCTACAGCCGAGTCGACTTCTGATCGCGCGAGTCGACTCCAACCCACCAACGGTCATATTGTCAGGCTGCGCAGAGTGTGCAGAACGGGCAGAAAAAGCAGTGTAACGGCTAGTTTCCGTGGGGGTTGGCTTAAATAGCCACAGAAGACTGTAGCAAGGCAGAGAACATTCATTCCACTCCAACTAATCAAGGATTCAAGCTCTGCAACGTGCTCTTCAACGAAAAAGGGAAGATCTGCATTTACAGCTCCACCTACATCTTTCCAGCAATTAAAAGCCTTCTCCTCCAGCATTCAAGTCGACTACACATTCGAGAGGAGACCGGAGTTCAAGAAGCCATTCCTCTACTTCAGCTTAAAAGCGTTTGAGGGCTTCTAAACTCCTCTTTTGATTATATTGTTTTACATCTGCTTTTGAGAAGCTTATTCTCCTTTCTTTCTATAACTTGTATTTACTTGGTTCAATCGGAGGATTAAATCAAGGGGATTAAGGTTGGTTGGTGAGCCAAGTTAAAACCAACGTGTGTAAGGGTTTGATTGTGAGCCCGGAAAAACAATTGGGGTTGGTTCTAGTCGGTGAGCCTGGAAAAACCGACCGAGTTCGTTGTGAGCTCGTAAAACAACAAGTTTGGTTGTGAGCTTGCAAAACAACCAGCTGTAATCCAAGGGGGTTATAGTGAATTCCCAAGAGAGACTTGGGGAGTGGACGTAGGAGCAAGGGGTAGCTCCGAACCACTATAAAACTCTGTGTTTGCATTGGATTGTCTCTTCTCTTCTTCCTCTCACATCACTCACAGCACTTAGCATTAATTAAATAACTTGTAATAGTTTTTAATTAATCATCCTTAAAGTTTTAAATATCTAAATTAATTTAAAACCCAATTCACCCCCCCTCTTGGGTTGTCTATCTGGGCAACAAGTGGTATCAGAGCCAAAAACTCTTCCACTCAAGAGTTAAAAGATCAAAATGACAACCCCATTTGGATCTTCTCACATTGAGGGTCAGTCCACCCAAAGACCCCCTTTCTTCAATGGATCCGACTACTCATACTGGAAGGCTAGGATGAGAATATTCGTCCAAGCCCAAGACTATGAGATGTGGACCATTGTAGTGAATGGCCCATACATCCCATCCACATATGTAGAGGGTGTTAAGGTACCCAAATTAGAAAAGGATTGGGATGAACATGACATGAGGAAGGCACAATTAAACTCTAAAGCTATGAATGTGTTTTATTGTGCCTTAGATAGAAATGAATTCAATAGGGTCTCTACTTGCAACTCTGCAAAAGAGATCTGGGATAGACTTGAAGTGACCCATGAGGGCACGAATCAAGTTAAAGAGTCCAAAATTAATATATTGGTTCATAAGTATGAACTATTTAAAATGGATTCTAATGAGACAATCACTAGCATGTTCACTAGGTTTACTGACATTGTCAATGGCCTAAAAAGCCTTGGCAAGAGTTATACTAACAGTGATCTTGTCAGAAAAATACTTCGCTGTCTACCAAGGTCATGGGAAGCCAAGGTGACGGCAATCCAAGAAGCTAAAGACTTGAACAAGCTTCCACTCGAAGAGCTCCTTGGATCCCTAATGACTCACGAGCTAACCATGAAGCAACACAGCGAAGAAGAGTCCTCCCATAAGAAAAAGGTAATAGCACTTAAATCTACTTCATCTAACAAGGACTTGTCCTGCAGTAGCAGCAGTGAAGAAGAAGAACATGAGGAAGATGATGGTGAGGCTCTTCTTGTGCGCAAGTTCAAGAGATTCATCAACCACAAGAAGTCCTATCATCAAAGGAGAGGCCCCTCAAATTTCTACCGCAAGGACAAAGGTAAGGAAAGGGAAAACGAGGGGATTGGGTGTTACGAGTGCAAGAAGCCGGGTCACATAAGAGCAGAGTGCCCCTTACTGAAGAAGGGGAGTAAGTACAAGAAGAAGAAGGCTCTTGTCACTACACTATCCGACTCCGACTCATCATCCTCCTCATCAGATGATGAACAAGAAGAGAAGGCCAATTTCTGCTTCATGGCCAACGAAAACGAGGTAACTTCCGATACGCATCTTGATTTTTCTTTTGATGAACTTTATGATGCATTTAATGAGTTAATGGTAGAATATAAGGCTATAAATCTTAAGAATAAAGAACTGAAAATAGCTAATCAATCATACCTACATAAATACGACAAATTAGTTAAGGATAAGGACTTAATCACCAAAGAAAATATTGAACTTAAAACAAGCAACCAACTTTTAACTCAAAAGACTAACACCTTAACTAAAGATAATGAAAAACTAACTAAGGAATTTTCAGAACTTAAAAAACATAAACAAACCTTAGATAAGGATCTTACAAAAGAACTTAATGATCTAAAAGCAGAAAATCAAACACTAACTAAAGAACTTAACAAATACAAATCCTTAGTTGAAAAATTTACATATAGTTCTGAAAAATTAAATATGATACTAAATAGTCAACGAGCAGTATTTAATAAAGCAGGTTTAGGGTATAAACCAAGAAATAAACAAAAATTTCTTAGTAACTTCTTTGTTAAAGCTGGAGAAACTAAAACTAAGAAAATAACCTGCTTTTGTTGTGGAACTATAGGACATAAGGCAAATGCATGTGACTATAGGAAAAGTAAAACAAAAAGGAAAATTAAAAGGGTATGGGTTCCAAAAGGAACCAACTTGACTAACCATGAAGGACCCAAGAAAACTTGGGTACCTAAGATGACATGATTTGCTTGTGTAGGAGTGTCTTGCAGCCAAGGTCAACAAAAACCGCTGGTATTTGGATAGTGGCTGCTCAAGGCACATGACGGGTGATAAAGATCAATTTTTCACCCTTGAAGCTAAGAAGGGAGGTGCTGTGACTTTTGGAGGCAACAACCAAGGTCATATCATTGGTATTGGTAAAGTTCAAATCACCCCTTCCACTTTTATAGATAATGTTAGATATGTTGATGGTCTTAAGCATAACTTGTTAAGCATTAGTCAATTATGTGATATAGGATATGATGTTATGTTTAAACCATCACTATGTATTATAACAAATCCTAATGATAATAGTTTAGTTTTTAAAGGGATTAGACGTGGTAATGTATATGTTGTAGACCTAGATGATCTTGCAAAACATAACCAATGTTTAGTTGTTAATGAAACTAAAGAAAATGATGCTAGTTGGTTATGGCACCGTAAGTTAGGTCATGCAAGCATGGACACAATAACTAGACTAGTTAAAAGAGACTCCGTGATAGGTTTGCCAAAATTGAAATTTGAAAAGAACAAAATATGTGAAGCATGTCAATTTGGCAAACAATCTAGGAACTCTTTTAAATCCATAAAATGTGTCTCTACCTCTAGGCCTCTAGAATTATTACACATGGACCTATTTGGTCCAACTAGAACAACAAGCCTAGGTGGAAATAAATATGGTCTAGTTATAGTAGATGATTACTCTAGGTACACATGGGTCATATTCCTAGCACATAAGGATCAAGCATTTTCTGTTTTTAAGAAGTTCCATAAGGAAGTAACAAATGCTAGAGAGTCTTCAGTCATAGCCATTAGAAGTGACCATGGTACCGAATTCGAAAATCAATCATTTGATGAATTTTGTAGTAAAAAGGGGATAACCCATAATTTCTCAGCACCTAGGACACCACAACAAAATGGAGTTGTGGAAAGGAAGAATAGAACACTAGAGGAAATGGCTAGAACTATGTTATGTGAAAGTAACCTCCCTAAGTACTTTTGGGGAGAAGCCATTAATACCTCTTGTCACATATTAAATAGAGTTCTATTGAGACCCATTATAAAGAAAACACCTTATGAACTGTAGAAAAACAGAAAACCAAAGGTTAATTATCTTCATGTTTTGGATGTAGGTGTTTTGTGCATAATAATGGGAAAGACAATCTAGGGAAATTTGACCCTAAATCTGATGAAGGAATATTTTTAGGTTATTCTACAACTAGTAAAGCCTATAGAGTATTTAATAAAAGAACCTTAGTCATAGAAGAATCTATACATGTAGTATTTGATGACTCTAGTGACATCTCCTCTAGTAAGAAAGTTAATTTTGATGATGATGTTGAAATACTTGAGAAAAAGATAGATGAGATGGGATTACAAGATGATAATCAAAAGTTGATTGAAGGAGAATCATCAAGCCAAGAGGCTATTGTGGATCATGGGCTAACAAAAGCTTGGAGGTATGCTCACGGGCATCCTAAGGAACTCATTCTAGATGATCCATCTCAACCGGTTAGGACTAGAGCTTCACTAAGAAATCTAAATAACCATCTAGCTTTTGTTTCACACTTTGAGCCCAAACATATAGAAGAAGCCGAAAATGATGTAAATTGGATAAATGCAATGCAAGAAGAACTAAACCAATTTACTAGAAACAAAGTGTGGGATCTAGTAGAGAGGCCTTCTGAATATCCAATTATAGGTACAAAATGGATATATAAAAATAAGCTAGATGAAAATGGAATTGTTATAAGGAATAAGGCTAGACTAGTGGCAAAGGGTTATAATCAAGAAGAAGGCATAGATTTTGATGAAACCTTTGCTCCCGTAGCTAGACTTGAGGCTATTAGACTATTATTAGCATATGCATGCTCTAAGGATTTCAAACTATTTCAAATGGATGTAAAAAGTGCATTTTTAAATGGGTATATAAATGAGGAAGTGTATGTAGAACAACCTCCTGATTTTGAAAATCATCAATACCCTAATCATGTGTATAAACTGAACAAAGCACTTTATGGGTTAAAACAAGCACCTAGAGCATGGTATGAGAGACTTAGTAAATTCCTATTAGAACATGAATTCTCTAGGGGAAATGTAGACACAACATTATTTTTGAAAAAGCAAAACAAAGATATGTTATTAGTACAGATTTATGTTGATGATATTATTTTCGGTGCTACTAACAATCGCCTCTGCGAAGAGTTTGCTGATTTGATGCAGAGTGAGTTTGAGATGAGCATGATGGGAGAGCTGAACTACTTTCTCGGGCTTCAAATCAAATAATCTGAAGGAGGCATCTTCATCAATCAAGCAAAATATGTCAAGGAGATGCTCAAGAAGTTTGATATGGAAGGAAACAAATCAATCAGCACCCCCATGAGCTCATCATGCAAATTAGATCAAGATGAATCAGGTAAATCTGTAGATCAAAAACTTTATAGAGGTATGATAGGATCTTTACTATATCTTACTGCAAGTAGACCTGATATTATGTTTAGTGTTTGCATGTGTGCTAGATATCAGGCAAATTCTAAAGAATCACACCTAGCTGCAGTTAAGAGAATTTTTAAATACTTAATAGGAACTAAGAACATTGGGCTATGGTACTCTAAAGAATCTAGCCTAAACTTAATAGGGTACACAGATTCAGACTTTGCTGGATGTAAGCTTGATAGAAAAAGTACCAGCGGGTCGTGTCAGTTTCTAGGAGAAAACCTAATCTCATGGTTTAGCAAGAAACAAAACTCGGTTGCATTATCCACTGCTGAAGCTGAATATGTGGCAGCCGGGAGTTGTTGTGCTCAAATCTTGTAGATTAAACAACAATTAGAAGATTATGGCATTAAACAAGATAAAATTTCCATTAATTGTGATAATACAAGTGCCATAAATCTAACTAAAAATCCAATTCAACATTCAAGAACTAAACACATTGAGATAAGACATCACTTCATAAGAGATCATGTATTGAATGGTGATGTGACACTCCAATTTGTTTGTACTGATAATCAATTAGCAGATATTTTTACAAAATCCCTAAGTGAAGAGAGGTTTAGCGTGCTTAGGAGGGGATTAGGAGTGATTGATCCATCCTAGTGGGAGTTTCCACTAAATTAATTGATTTTGATGATTAGTATGCGGTTAAAATAGAGTTTACATTCAATGATCATCAAATCAGATCCCAATTAGGTGATTTTCCTCATTTGGAACGGTTATAGCATGACTTTTAGGTGCGTGCCAAGGTTAGAGACGACTCGAGTAAGTTTCAGAGCCGGCTCCTAAGGGGGAGTCGACTCGCGCATTTGCGTGAGTCGACTCGCAAAGATGGCAGCTGAGGGGGAGTCGACTCGCACATTGTCGGGAGTCGACTCGAAGTCTACAGGCGCATAAGGAGAGTCGACTCGCGCATATTCTGGAGTCGACTCGAGGTCGAGTCGACTCGCGACTCAGGGGAGTCGACTCGCAGTCGGGATCCGACTTTTTAACCCTAGGTTTGTCGTTTCGCAAACACTTTTCTTTCAAGCCGCCACTGTTCAAAAAGCCCTAGAGCCGACTCCTAGGTCTTCCCCGATCGTCTCCAACCTCTGTTCGGTCGATTTTTCACCGGTTCTTAGGGTTTTTGTCTGTTCCTAGGTCGTCTCCGGTCCGTCCCGAGTCTCCTCCGTCGACCTTTCTCCGTCCTCTAGGTGTTTCTTCCCGTTTAGGTCAAGATGCCTCGTAAGACCGTGGTTAGGAAGAGGTCCCGTCCCGAGGCCGGTCCCGAGCGGCGCTCCAAGGCGCGGCACGATCCCGCGAGGCAACCACCTCCGGCTCGTTCCCCGCCTAGGGCGGTTCCCGCGAGGCCATTGGCCGGGAAGGTCGTCTCCACCGGGAGGTATGTCGATTTCGACTTCCTCTCCCGGGAAGGGTTCACCATAGGTGAAAGACTTAGGGTCCAGGGCTTAGAGTTCTTCCTTACATTGGATCTCCCCACATATCCAGGGCTCGTTAGAGAGTTTTACGGTACCGTCCATCGGGGAGATGGGGGTATCGAGGGCACAGTAGCCGGTGTCCCTGTGTTTGTCACGGAGGATCTTATTGGCCACATCCTCCACCTTCCACTAGTTGGGGTGGCTCCCGCACACCCTGAGGATAGAGTTGAGGCCCTTACGGTCGTCTTAGGGCATCCACCTCAGTCCCCCCTAGACGAGGTATCTGCTAGCTCACTTCCTGTTGAAGTGAGAATCCTTTTGAGTATTCTGTCCAGGTCTGTTTTTCCTAAGACAGGAAGATTTGATTTTGTAAATGAGAGGGACCTAGCTATTATGTCTTACATTCTTCAGGACACCCCGGTCAACTTCCCCAAACTCATATATAGGTATATGTGTGAGCCCCTAGATAGACCTAGGCTCACCCTCCCATACGGCATGATTTTTACTCTTCTCTTTAGGGAGTACGAGATTCCCATTCATGAGAGGAAACCCTCTCGTGCATTGCGATGGACAGATCGCTTGTGTACGGGGACCATGCACAGGATGGGGTTTCGGAAGAGAGAGGGGGTATGGGTTAGGAAGTCTACCCTCACCGCTCAGACCACCAGACCTTCACCCAGTCCTGAGCCCGATTCAGACTACCCAGACCTTCCAGACCATCCAGACCTTCCATCCACTCCTCCTGCTCATACCACCTCCGCCGGACCTTCCTCCTCGGCACCACCCTCTATGGCGGTCCGAATTGATCCTGAGCAGCTCCGGGAGCTGCGACAGGAGATAGTCAGAGAGGTGAGGGATGAGCTGCTTCGGGAGCTCCGAGGTGCGGTGCCTGCTCCCACTCCTGCACCCGTATCTTCTCAGTTGGTCCCTTCCTTGACAGCCGTGACTGACATGACGGCTCATGTACGGGAAGAGATCTACAATGTCCGGAGTTTGGTCCAGGCCCAGTTCCACAGCATGAGTGAGGTCACGAGCTCCACTCGACAGATGCGAGAGGAGATAGGTCGTGACATGCACACCACCACCGAGGGGGCCGAGCGCTTGGCGAATGTACTCATCGACAAGCTGGACGCACTTCAGACATCGGTGACTGGGCTTCAGGCGTCGGTGACAGAGCTCTCCACTACAAATAGCAGAGCCACCACGTCTATCATCACACAGCTTGGCCATGTCACAGATGCAGTCACCCTCCTCATGGAGCAGAGCCGATTGAGAGGAGGAGCACCATCCTCGAGAGGATGAGCCACATCCTCCAGAGGAGGAGATGCATCATCGAGAGGGGGATCTTCATCCTCGAGGAGACCATAGATGTCCTTTTTGCTTTGTTTTGAATTGATTTTGCTTTATGTATTGTATGCTCAAATGTATTCACATTCATATCAATACAATGAGTAGACATCTTATCTTCATTTCTGTGCCATTTGATGATTGGTTGTGCCATCGATTGTGTGTGATTACCTCCTTTTTGGTATGATGACAAAAAGGGGGAGGAATATGTATACAATATGTAAAAAGGGGAGAAATATGGATGAAATATGTAAAAGAAATCAATGGAAATCAATAAAAAGACACACAAATTTGTTCTAAGTGGATTCGGTACCTCGAGGCTCATTATCTCTCTTTTGGGGCTCCTAATGGAGTAATCTCCAGAATCTATTCAAGGGATATTCGGAGATTAGCTGAATCCTACTCAAGAACAAATTGACAGATTTTTCCTCTAAAAACAAAAAAATTCAGTTCAAAAACTTCAAAGCATTAAAAGGAAATTCAGAGAATCAAAACATAGTTGAATGCATATGTTGAGGGGGAGAATCTGAATTTTAATCAAGCTAAATCATTAATGACATATAAGCCAAACAATTGATTGCATAATATGAAGGCTTATATAATTCCAAATGAAAGGGGGAGCTTTAACTCCGAAATTTGCTGTTTCACTCCTTTCAAACTTGGATAAATTAAATTATCAGACATTTGAATTCATTTATGGATTTTATTTCATTATTTATTGAGCAAGTCATTTTACATATACTCAAAGTTTTGTCATCATCAAAAAGGGGGAGATTGTGGAGTGATTGATTAAAACTCCATTTGATTTTGATGAGCTCAAAGCATTTGAGTATATCTTGTGATTACTAATGAATTCAATTGAGTGTTTCAGTAAAAATCCTGTCCAAGTGTCTCTAGATTTGGTTCATAGTATTTTGGATAAGTTAAGAAGTCTGCTGAACCAAAGTCTGAGATTCGAGTCGACTCCCGAGTATCACGAGTCGACTCCAAGCGTATCAAGTTCACTGGCACGAGCTCGAGTCGACTCCAGACTAGTACGAGTCGACTCCGACTGAGAACAGAAAAAAGAACAGAAAGCCTCATCTCAAGAACCTGTCAACGAGTCGACTCCTGAAGTGCGCGAGTCGACTCCAATGTTCAACGAGTCGACTCCAGGGTAGTAAGAGTCGACTCCAAGAGGTACACAAAGAAAAGTCAGAGAGCAGTTTTCGAGTCTGAGATTCGAGTCGACTCCCAGACAGCTCGAGTCGACTCCAAGACAAGCTTCACGTCAAAAGGCAGAAGACCAACTTTCGGAAACTGAGAGCCGAGTCGACTCCAAGGAAGTTCGAGTCGACTCCAAGACTGGATGAGCCAAAAGACAGAGAATCGGGAGTTCGGGCTCTGAGATTCGAGTCGACTCCAAGGACAATCGAGTCGACTCGAGTGGA
This sequence comes from Phoenix dactylifera, assembly GCF_009389715.1. Lineage (NCBI taxonomy): Eukaryota > Viridiplantae > Streptophyta > Magnoliopsida > Arecales > Arecaceae > Phoenix > Phoenix dactylifera. Next base: position 3,045,347 of record NC_052399.1, read on the forward strand.
CAAAATTTAAAATTGGATCCACGGACTTCAGTGGATGAGCCGACTCCAAAATTGCCAGGTCAGCTCCAGAAGTTGGCGAGTCGACTCCGGGTCAAGACGAGTCGACTCCCAGTCGTGACGGCAACTTTAATTCAAATTTGGAACAGTTGCCGAGTCGACTCCGGAAAAGCTTGAGTCGACTCCCGCTACAGCCGAGTCGACTCCTGATCGCGCGAGTCGACTCCAACCCACCAACGGTCATATTGTCAGGCTGCGCAGAGTGTGCAGAACGGGCAGAAAAAGCAGTGTAACGGCTAGTTTCCGTGGGGGTTGGCTTAAATAGCCACAGAAGACTGTAGCAAGGCAGAGAACATTCATTCCACTGCAACTAATCAAGGATTCAAGCTCTGCAACATGCTCTTCAACGAAAAAGGGAAGATCTGCATTTACAGCTCCACCTACATCTTCCCAGCAATTAAAAGCCTTCTCCTCCAGCATTTAAGTCGACTACACATTCGAGAGGAGACCGGAGTTCAAGAAGCCATTCCTCTACTTCAGCTTAAAAGCGTTTGAGGGCTTCTAAACTCCTCTTTTGATTATATTGTTTTACATCTGCTTTTGAGAAGCTTATTCTCCTTTCTTTCTATAACTTGTATTTACTTGGTTCAATCGGGGGATTGAATCAAGGGGATTAAGGTTGGTTGGTGAGCCAAGTTAAAACCAACGTGTGTAAGGGTTTGATTGTGAGCCCGGGAAAACAATCGGGGTTGGTTCTAGTCGGTGAGCCTGGGAAAACCGACCGAGTTCGTTGTGAGCTCGTAAAACAACAAGTTTGGTTGTGAGCTTGCAAAACAACCAGCTGTAATCCAAGGAGGTTATAGTGAATTCCCAAGAGAGACTTGGGGAGTGGATGTAGGAGCAAGGGGTAGCTCCGAACCACTATAAAACTCTGTGTTTGCATTGGATTGTCTCTTCTCTTCTTCCTCTCACATCACTCACAGCACTTAGCATTAATTAAATAACTTGCAATAGTTTTTAATTAATCATCCTTAAAGTTTTAAATATCTAAATTAATTTAAAACCCAATTCACCCCCCCTCTTGGGTTGTCTATCTGGGCAACAGCTATGTTTACATGGCAATGCTAAATAGAATCTACATTATTAAATATTTTTTTAGTACAAGCTCAGGTTAAACCATGGATATATTTATAGGTCTAAATTAGAATAAAACTGGCTTGAGGTGAGCTTGAAATTAAAAATTAATTAGTCTTGACAGTTTATTAAGCCTGAATCAGTTTCAACTCAATTTAAAATTATTAACTTAATTAATTAATTTGTATTTAGTTTTGTTTAAAGTTGAAATTGGAACGATGATAAACAACTCAAGCTTGATGAGCTGAAGCTCAAAATTAATTTCAAATCAAGCTTACTTGAAAAAGCCTGACTTGATTACACCCATTTGAACCCCACATAGTTTATTTATGTACTATCACTCCTTTTATTTTATACACACACATATGTATATATGTATATATATATATATTATATATATATAATCAATACTCAACTTTTCTAGAGCTTCATTCCTTACGGAGATGTTGGTATTAATCTAATATATATATATATATATAGCAAGAGGCATGGCATTAACAACGTTAATATTATTGTGGCTATTATTTAAATGCATTACTTAAAATGCAATGGATACTAATACACTAGTACTAATGTGGTGGATTTAAACTTTATTGCTTAATATATAATAAAAATTTAACTATTAAAATTTTCTATTTATTATAATTTGTTTTAATATCATATTGCATTTTAAAGATAGTTATAAAAAATATAAACCACAAACTTTGCAAGGATCGATTTTAATGACACTAATATTAATGACAAAAAATTTTATACAAAAACTTAATTTATGCAAAAATTGTCATTCTCTATATGGATATGGGTTATTAGTGTAATGTCCGGGCCCACAACCTACTAGGCCCAATAAGAAATAGGCCCAGTTAAGGGTTGGGCCCAAATTTCACTGTAGCCAGCATAATTATTATCAGGAATAAAAAAAAAACGAAGGGATAAGACCGACAGGGAGGGGTTACCGCACCCCCTGCTGGCAGCCGATGCCGGCGCGCCGGAGACAAGGGGGGGCGGCGGCCAGTCCCGAAGTATGGAGGAAAGGAGAGGATGGGACCTCTCAGAGGGGGGTTTCATCCTCTAAACAAATATTTAAGCCTCTGCCGGCAACCCCAAATCACAGACCCCCCTAAACACCGAACGAGAGAAAGAGAGAGGGAGCCGAAGCCCTGGAGCCTAAGGCCAAGGAGCCCTGAAGCTCTGAAGAAGGGGGGACTACCAGGGAGGAAGCACTGCCCGACTACACCCGACTAAAACCAGGTATAGACTCCCTGTTAATAAAATTATAAAGCATGGAGAAACCCCTCTGTGGGGTGCTCTTCCCCTCTGTGTCAACAGTGACATAGAGGGGAGGAGGCCGGCACAGGAGAGGGAGAAAAACCCACAATCCCTGGGTCGGGCCGGACTCACAGGCCGCGACCATCCGGACCGAACCCAACCGGGTTCGGCCTGTTGACGAACCGGACACCGCGGCCTCGGCCGCGAGTACCTTGGGGTTCGGGGGGGCAACCCAGGCCGCCATATCTGGCCGGGACGACAACAGAGGCGGCCACAGGGCCGCCAGCCCCGGCCGGACCACCACCTCTTCTCCGGCAAGGGGTGGTGGTGCCGGAAGGAAGGACCGAAGAAAAGAAAAAGAAGAAAGAAAGAAAGAAAGAGAAAAAAAAAAAAAAGAACTCACCGGACCTTGAGGCTTCATCCCCTCCGGCCATGCCTTGCCGTGGACGGAGCGGGTGGAGGCTCTCGTTTATAGCCGGATCCCGACCCATCTCCGAGCCCTTCCCCTCTCCGGCATTACTTCGGAGGGAGGAAGGGCTGGCCTTCCCTTCCGCCGGCGCTCCGGGGGGGGGGGAAACTCCACCTCGGTTGGTAGATCGGGGGGAGCCTCGTCTCCCCGGCCGCCTGCAAGGGAAGAAAAAGGAAGAAGAGGAGGGTTTCGGTGGGCCGGAAGTCAGGGTTTCGGTGAAAATAAAGAAGAAAAAAAAAAGAAGAAAGAGAGAGCAAGGGAGGAAAGGAGAGAGAGAGGAGGCCGTAGATCCGGCCGGAGGAGAAGAAGAAAGCCGAGGGCTCGGCCGGAGGCTAGGGTCTCGGCGAAAACAAAGAAGAAAGAAAGAGAAAGAGAGAGAGAAGGAGAGGGAGTGACCGAGAGGGAGAAGGCCACAGATCTGGCCGGAGGAGAAGGAGGGGGCCGGAGGACCGGCCGGAGGCGTGGGTTTCGGTGGAGACGAAGGAGAAAAGAGAGGAGAGAGAGGAGAGCGGGAGATGAAGAGGCGGAAGCCTCTGGAAGGGGGGAAGAAAACCTGATAACGGGTTCGCGGGTCGGATCCGAATCCGAACCCGCAACCCGTTAAGCCCAAAGAAAAAGAAAAAGAAAAAGAAAAAGAAAAAGAAAAAGAAAAAGAGAAAAAAAAAGGGGGAAAGGGTTTAGCCAAATTTGACTAAACCCGAGCCCAATCAAATTGGGCTAAGTCTGGACAAGCCAGACTATAAATTTAACCAAAATTAAACCCAAATTAAACTTGGGATTAAGCCTAATGACCAATTAGAAGGCCAATTAAACCATATGGACCCAATCAAGGCTCCAATATGAACACATTAGACTTGGGCTAAATTTCGGGTAGAATCCAAACAAGTAAAAGGAAATAATATGCTCATTATAATGTGATTTTAGGTGACTCAGGATCCGTCACCAGGACGTAAGAAACTTGGGAGAAAACGAATCACTGTAAGTAACCTGTCCTAATCCTGTTATGGATCATGTTATGTTATTAATGTTTCCTAAGCATTTATTTTAAGTATATATGTTTCATACATGATATGTTACAATGCATAAGTAACTTTAATGATCCCAAAAGCTATGGCTATGTATGCAACATGATGATACTGATATTATAATCATGCATGTAAGTTTATAAAGTCTTAGCTAGCCCAGAGGCACTATAATGGGCTCAAAGATGCTACTGAGAATGACTGAGCCGCCAGTGGCTGAATAGTAACTGAGCTGCCCCGCCAGTGGCTGAATAGTAACTGAGCTGCCCCGCCAGTGGCTGAATAGTAACTGAGCCTGCCCCGCCAGTGGCTGAATTGGAATTGGGCCTGCCCCGCCAGTGGCTGAATAGTAACTGAGCTTGCCCCGCCAGTGGCTGAATAGTAACTGAGCTGGCCCCGCCAGTGGCCGAGTCTGACTTCGCAGTAGCATCCGAGAGTAAAAGGACCACGGCATGCCGGGGGGGGCACGGTTTCATATGCATATAATATGAAAATTTTGTGATTTGCACTACTGCTTTGTTTAAATTGCATACTTATTATGCCAGGATGATTATTAGATAAACATGCATGTCAGCTTCTCAAAACCCTGATTTACATGTTTAGTCTACTGGTTGATCCGGTAGGATTATGCAGGATTACTTACTAAGCCGTGTAGCTCACATCTGTTTATGTTTCGTTTTCTTTCAGATCCTCACCAGTGATCGCCATCAGATATGTTTTTATTTTGTTACAGAGCTTCGTATTTTTGGAGAAGCTTATATACTTCTGTACATTTGAATAGCATAGAAGTTCTGTATTTTTGGTTTCAAACTTGAAGGTTGTACTGCAAACTTTTAATATATATATAAGGATGAATCCTTTTTGGCTACCTGTTACCCCTGTATGAGGCTGCGTGCTACTGTGGGCGATAGTCGGCAATAGCACGGCCGTGTCACGGATCCGGATCCGGGGCGCGACATCTAGTGGTATCAGAGCCTTAGGTTAAACAATAGAATAACCATAAAATGCCTAAGGAAAAGGGTAGTTAAGAATGTCACCGTCATAGAAAATGTTATAATATGCTAGTTTATCATAACCTCACTTTAAAATTTTTGACTGCTAGGTGATCATTAGGAAGATATGGATGACGACCGGAGACCACCCTCCCCGGAGCCCAGCGAGCGGTCAGTTTCCCCGGATACTCCACGGTCTGCAGCAGGTCAGGCAGGCCTAGCTGGAGTGTATCAGCTTATGGCGCAAGTGCTGCAACAGCAGCAGATGATGCAGTTGGCCGCTATGCCATCAGCAGACTCCTGCTATGAGAGGTTCCGCCGACTGAACCCCCCGACCTTTGAGGGTGGGTCTGACCCTATGGCGGCTGAAACATGGATCCGGGAGATAGAAAAGATGTTCCGAGCCCTCCACTTTCCTGATGAGGTGACAGTCCGGCTGGCGACCTCTATGCTGATAGGAAACGCCGAATACTGGTGGACGGCCATGGAGACGGCTTATGCCGTTGACAGACTCACCTGGAGGGACTTTAAGAGGATGTTTTACAATCAATACTTTCCAGACTCAGTGCACCTGGCGAAGCAGAATGAGTTTTTGACACTAACCCAGACTGACCAGATGTCCGTTCTGGAGTACGCCAATAAATTTAACGAACTGGGACGATTTTGCCCCCAGTTCATGGAGGATGAGAGAAGTAAGGTGAACCGGTTTGAGCAGGGATTGAGGTACGGGATTCGGTCTCGAATATCCTCCCATTTATTCTCAAGCTACAAAGATGTACTGGACCGAGCCTTGAAGGTTGAGGCTGACCTGATACGGTCCGGGAGAGAGAGGGAGGACCTGAAGAGGACCCGGTCATCAGGAGCACCGAGTAGTGGGGCTGGAGGCAGCAAGGGGTCTGTGCCCAAGAAGAGACAGAGCAGAGGCTGCCCCACCTGTGGCGGAAATCACAGGGGTACCTGCATGAAGAAGACCGGAGCTTGTTATTCTTGCGGGCAGACAGGACACATCGCCCGCAACTGCCCTAGCCGAAAGAAGGACGAGCCCAGACATACTGCACCAGAGGACCAGAGATCGAGGGGTAACCCTCGGGTTTTCGCACTGACTCGATAGGATGCCAGTGCTAGCGATCAAGTGGTGACAGGTACACTTCTGGTCAACTTGGTTCCTGCCCTCATTCTATTTGATTCTGGTTCTACGCATTCTTTCGTGTCGGTTAGCTTTTCCAGACAATTACATAGCACATCTGAGAAATTAGTGGAACCATGGCATGTTGCTACACCCCTTCAGAAAACCGCAATTGTTGACACTAAATATAAAGATTGCATAATTCAGATAGGGAAAAAAGAATTAGAGACAAATCTTTTACAGCTTGACATGCAAGACTTTGATATTATCTTGGGCATGGATTGGATGTCACAGTATCACGCCCACATTGATTGTTACCACAAGAGGGTGGTATTTCGGATACCTGGGGAGCAAGAATTTTTCTTTCAGGGCAATATACCCCTTCAAGATGCTCCTACACTACACTTTATTTCTGCCTTGAAAGCTGGAAAGGCTGTGAGAAAAGGGTGTATGGCCTATCTGGCCTGTGTAATGGATACCCAGAAAGAGACCAAACTGGAAGATATTCCAGTAGTCAGAGAATATCCGGATGTCTTCCCGGAGGAATTACCAGGATTACCCCCAGACCGAGAGATCGAATTCACAATCGACCTCGCACCAGGAGAGGGGCCAGTCTCCAAGGCTCCTTACCGGATGGCCCTTGCTGAGTTAAGGGAATTGAAGGTACAACTACAAGAACTCCTGGATAAAAAGTTCATCCAGCCCAGTGCGTCGCCATGGGGAGCTCCTGTCCTATTTGTGAAAAAGAAAGACGGGAGTATGCGGCTATGCATCGATTACCGGGAATTGAACAAGATAACCATAAAGAACAAATATCCCCTACCTCGGATCGATGACCTGTTTGATCAGCTGCAAGGCGCCCAAGTCTTCTCCAAGATAGATTTGAGGTCAGGCTACCATCAGCTGAAGATCAAATCTGAGGATGTGCCAAAAACTGCATTTCGAACCAGGTATGGGCATTATGAATTTCTGGTTATGCCTTTTGGACTGACCAATGCCCCGGCTGCATTTATGGACTTGATGAACAGAGTCTTTAAACAATATTTGGATCAGTTCGTGATAGTTTTTATCGATGACATTTTGATATACTCAAAGAGCCGGAAGGAACATGAAGACCATTTGAGGGTGGTGCTACAAATCCTTCGAGAGAAGAGGCTGTACGCCAAGCTGAACAAATGTGAGTTCTGGCTGGACAGTGTGGCGTTCCTCGGCCATATAATCTCCAAGGAAGGAGTGTCAGTGGACCCCAAGAAGATAGAAGCGGTGGTGGATTGGCCTCGTCCCACCAACGCCAAGAAAATAAGAAGCTTTTTGGGATTAGCCGGGTATTACCGGCGATTTGCAGAAGGGTTCTCCAAAATAGCTACCCCCTTGACCCAGTTGACTAAGAAACGGGCCAAGTTTATCTGGGACGGCAAGTGTGAGAGGAGCTTCCAGGAGCTTAAACAAAGGTTAGTTTCTGCCCCAATTCTGACATTACCGTCCTTAACTGGAGAATTTACCATCTACAGTGATGCTTCCAAGAACGGGCTAGGCTGTGTGCTGATGCAAGATGGCAAGGTGGTAGCCTATGCCTCGAGACAGCTGAAACCCTATGAACAGAACTACCCGACACATGACCTAGAGTTGGCCGCAGTAGTGTTCGCCTTGAAACTTTGGAGACATTATTTGTATGGCGAACACTGTGATGTGTACACCGACCACAAGAGCCTGAAGTATATATTCACCCAGAAGGAATTGAATATGAGGCAAAGAAGGTGGTTGGAACTCTTGAAGGATTATGACCTGAGTATTAAATACCACCCAGGAAAGGCCAACGTGGTGGCGGATGCCCTAAGCAGAAAGTCAGTTATAAGCTCCGCCGCTTTACTCACCACTCAACCACAGATTCAGAAGGATCTCGATAAAATGCAGGTTGAGGTGGTTACCCAAACTACAAAAATTTTGCTGGCCGCCTTGAGTATACAACCAACCTTGATCGATAGAATAAAGGTTGCCCAGCAGTCTGATGAGCACATTTGCCAGCTCAAGGATGAAGTGGAGAAAAGGTTGCGACCCGAACTCCAAATGCACCCAGATGGCACTCTAAGGTTTGGCCACCGACTGTGTGTACCGGCAAATGTTGACCTAAAAAGGAAAATCATGGAAGAAGCCCACCAATCCCGTTTCTCTATTCATCCAGGCAATACTAAAATGTACCGGGACCTTCGGGAACATTACTGGTGGAAGGGGATGAAGAGAGAAATAGCTGAGTTTGTGGCCCGATGCTTGACCTATCAGCTAGTAAAAGCAGAGCACCAGAGGCCAGCAGGGTTGCTGGAACCAATAGAAATTCCTGAATGGAAGTGGAAGCACATCACGATGGATTTTGTTACAGGACTCCCCAAAACGGTGAGAAAGAATGATGCAGTGTGGGTGATTGTTGATCGCCTTACAAAATCAGCTCATTTTCTGCCATTCAGAATTGGTACTCCTTTAGACAAGCTGGCCCAATTATACATCGATGAGATTGTACGCCTGCACGGAGTACCAGTGAGTATCATTTCTGATCGTGACCCCCGATTCGTGTCCAGATTCTGGGAAAGCTTTCAGAAGGCCATGGGTACCGGACTGAGGCTCAGTACAGCATACCACCCCCAGACTGACGGCCAGTCAGAGCGGACAATCCAAACTCTGGAAGACATGCTGAGGGCTTGCACTGTGGACCTAGGTGGAAACTGGGATAGTCACATACCACTGGTGGAATTTGCTTATAACAATAGCTACCATTCCAGTATCCAGATGGCCCCATACGAAGCTCTCTATGGGAGAAGATGCCGATCCCCCTTACACTGGGATGATGTCGGGGAGCGGAAAATGCTAGGCCCCGAACTGGCCCAGCACACCAGAGACAAGGTACTACTAATTAAGCAAAGGCTTCAGGCTGCCCAGGATAGACAGAAAAGATGGGCTGACAGAGGAAGAAGGGCCTTGGAATTTTTGGAGGGGAACTTTGTCTTCCTAAAAATTTCACCATCAAAGGGTATTACCCGATTCGGAAGACACGGCAAATTAAGTCCTCGCTACATTGGCCCATTTGAGGTTCTTGCTAGAATAGGCAAAGTTGCCTACAAATTGGCCCTACCTTCAGAGCTATCAGGCGTACACAACGTCTTTCACGTCTCTTTGTTACGGAGGTACGTTCCGGATCCCAGCCATGTGGTACCACATGAGCCTCTGCAATTAAATAAAGATTTAACCTATGAGGAGGCTCCCCTGCGCATCATAGACAGAAAAGAGCAAATTCTCCGAAGGCGCACCATTCCCTACGTTAAAGTCCAGTGGACCAACCACACTGAAAGGGAAGCTACCTGAGAATTGGAGGAAGAGATGCGACAACGCTACCCTCAGCTCTTCGAGAACCGAGGTATGTTTAATTTCGAGGACGAAATTTATTTAAGGGGGGAAGGATGTAATGTCCGGGCCCACAACCTACTAGGCCCAATAAGAAATAGGCCCAGTTAAGGGTTGGGCCCAAATTTCACTGTAGCCAGCATAATTATTATCAGGAATAAAAAAAAAAAACGAAGGGATAAGACCGACAGGGAGGGGTTACCGCACCCCCTGCTGGCAGTCGATGCCGGCGCGCCGGAGACAAGGGGGGGCGGCGGCCAGTCCCGAAGTATGGAGGAAAGGAGAGGATGGGACCTCTCAGAGGGGGGTTTCATCCTCTAAACAAATATTTAAGCCTCTGCCGGCAACCCCAAATCACAGACCCCCCTAAACACCGAACGAGAGAAAGAGAGAGGGAGCCGAAGCCCTGGAGCCTAAGGCCAAGGAGCCCTGAAGCTCTGAAGAAGGGGGGACTACCAGGGAGGAAGCACTGCCCGACTACACCCGACTAAAACCAGGTATGGACTCCCTGTTAATAAAATTATAAAGCATGGAGAAACCCCTCTGTGGGGTGCTCTTCCCCTCTGTGTCAACAGTGACATAGAGGGGAGGAGGCCGGCACAGGAGAGGGAGAAAAACCCACAATCCCTGGGTCGGGCCGGACTCACAGGCCGCGACCATCCGGACCGAACCCAACCGGGTTCGGCCTGTTGACGAACCGGACACCGCGGCCTCGGCCGTGGGTACCTTGGGGTTCGGGGGGGGCAACCCAGGCCGCCATATCTGGCCGGGACGACAACAGAGGCGGCCACAGGGCCGCCAGCCCCGGCCGGACCACCACCTCTTCTTCGGCAAGGGGTGGTGGTGCCGGAAGGAAGGACCGAAGAAAAGAAAAAGAAGAAAGAAAGAAAGAAAGAAAAAAAAAAAAAAAAAGAACTCACCGGACCTTGAGGCTTCATCCCCTCCGGCCATGCCTTGCCGTGGACGGAGCGGGTGGAGGCTCTCGTTTATAGCCGGATCCCGACCCATCTCCGAGCCCTTCCCCTCTCCGGCATTACTTCGGAGGGAGGAAGGGCTGGCCTTCCCTTCCGCCGGCGCTCCGGGGGGGGGGGAACTCCACCTCGGTTGGTAGATCGGGGGGAGCCTCGTCTCCCCGGCCGCCTGCAAGGGAAGAAAAAGGAAGAAGAGGAGGGTTTCGGTGGGCCGGAAGTCAGGGTTTCGGTGAAAATAAAGAAAAAAAAAAGAAGAAAGAGAGAGCAAGGGAGGAAAGGAGAGAGAGAGGAGGCCGTAGATCCGGCCGGAGGAGAAGAAGAAAGCCGAGGGCTCGGCCGGAGGCTAGGGTCTCGGCGAAAACAAAGAAGAAAGAAAGAGAAAGAGAGAGAGAAGGAGAGGGAGTGACCGAGAGGGAGAAGGCCACAGATCTGGCCGGAGGAGAAGGAGGGGGCCGGAGGACCGGCCGGAGGCGTGGGTTTCGGTGGAGACGAAAGAGAAAAGAGAGGAGAGAGAGGAGAGCGGGAGATGAAGAGGCGGAAGCCTCTGGAAGGGGGGAAGAAAACCTGATAACGGGTTCGCGGGTCGGATCCGAATCCGAACCCGCAACCCGTTAAGCCCAAAGAAAAAGAAAAAGAAAAAGAAAAAGAAAAAGAAAAAGAGAAAAAAAAAAGGGGAAAGGGTTTAGCCAAATTTGACTAAACCCGAGCCCAATCAAATTGGGCTAAGTCTGGACAAGCCAAACTATAAATTTAACCAAAATTAAACCCAAATTAAACTTGGGATTAAGCCTAATGACCAATTAGAAGGCCAATTAAACCATATGGACCCAATCAAGGCTCCAATATGAACACATTAGACTTGGGCTAAATTTCGGGTAGAATCCAAACAAGTAAAAGGAAATAATATGCTCATTATAATGTGATTTTAGGTGACTCAGGATCCGTCACCAGGACGTAAGAAACTTGGGAGAAAACGAATCACTGTAAGTAACCTGTCCTAATCCTGTTATGGATCATGTTATGTTATTAATGTTTCCTAAGCATTTATTTTAAGTATATATGTTTCATACATGATATGTTACAATGCATAAGTAACTTTAATGATCCCAGAAGCTATGGCTATGTATGCAACATGATGATACTGATATTATAATCATGCATGTAAGTTTATAAAGTCTTAGCTAGCCCAGAGGCACTATAATGGGCTCAAAGATGCTACTGAGAATGACTGAGCCGCCAGTGGCTGAATAGTAACTGAGCTGCCCCGCCAGTGGCTGAATAGTAACTGAGCTGCCCCGCCAGTGGCTGAATAGTAACTGAGCCTGCCTCGCCAGTGGCTGAATTGGAATTGGGCCTGCCCCGCCAGTGGCTGAATAATAACTGAGCTTGCCCCGCCAGTGGCTGAATAGTAACTGAGCTGGCCCCGCCAGTGGCCGAGTCTGACTTCGCAGTAGCATCCGAGAGTAAAAGGACCACGGCATGCCGGAGGGGGCACGGTTTCATATGCATATAATATGAAAATTTTGTGATTTGCACTACTGCTTTGTTTAAATTGCATACTTATTATGCCAGGATGATTATTAGATAAACATGCATGTCAGCTTCTCAAAACCCTGATTTACATGTTTAGTCTACTGGTTGATCCGGTAGGATTATGCAGGATTACTTACTGAGCCGTGTAGCTCACATCTGTTTATGTTTCGTTTTCTTTCAGATCCTCACCAGTGATCGCCATCAGATATGTTTTTATTTTGTTACAGAGCTTCGTATTTTTGGAGAAGCTTATATACTTCTGTACATTTGAATAGCATAGAAGTTCTGTATTTTTGGTTTCAAACTTGAAGGTTGTACTGCAAACTTTTAATATATATATAAGGATGAATCCTTTTTGGCTACCTGTTACCCCTGTATGAGGCTGCGTGCTACTGTGGGCGATAGTCGGCAATAGCACGGCCGTGTCACGGATCCGGATCCGGGGCGTGACAATTAGTACTAACAATCAGAGTTTCTCCATAATTTAAAATTTTATTACTTAATATATAAGAAAATTTTCATCATTAAAACTTTTTATTTATTATAATTTATTGTATTATTATACTGTATTTCAAAAATAGTTAAAAAAAAATCGTATCTCGCGTATGAGTGAAATCAATGCTTCGCCCCCAGGCCCCAGCGACTTATGCTGCGGGTAAGCTCACCGGCGGAGGACCCGACCTGGAGTCCTTCCGCTTCCACACCGTCCTTTCGCCTCGCCGCGGTGAGAGTCGGAGGATACACCGAGTGTGTGGGAGAAGAGAGAGATGGGGTTCGTTCTCCGAGCTCTCCGGCGCTCCAAACCCTTGCTCCAATCCCACATCTCTCGCTCTAGGTTTCCATCTCCCCCAAACCCTACCCCCATCCGATGGATCTCCTCCACCCCCGATCTCCAGAAGCCCGAGTCCTCCGCCGCCGCCGCGGTGGAGGAGCCCCCGGCGCCGCGGACACCCGTCGGCGGTGCTCGGATCCACTTTTCCAACCCCGACGACGCCATCGAGGTCTTCGTGGATGGGTACCCGGTCAAGGTCCCCAAGGGCATGACCGTCCTCCAGGCCTGCGAGGTCGCCGGGGTCGACATTCCCCGCTTCTGCTACCACAGCCGTCTGGCGATCGCCGGCAACTGCCGCATGTGCCTCGTCGAGGTCGAGAAGTCCCCCAAGCCCGTCGCCTCCTGTGCTATGCCGGCCCTTCCAGGTCTACAAAGATCTCATTTTTCTTGGTCATTCGATCTAAATCTTTCTTTCGAGTTGAAATCGTTTATAGTTTTGGACGGCAGGGATGAAGATCAAGACGAACACGCCGGTGGCCAAGAAGGCGAGGGAAGGGGTGATGGAGTTCCTGCTGGCGAACCATCCACTGGATTGCCCGATCTGTGATCAGGGAGGGGAGTGCGACCTTCAGGACCAGTCGATGGCCTTTGGATCCGACCGTGGTCGGTTCACGGAGATGAAGAGGTCGGTTGTTGATAAGAACTTGGGCCCCTTGGTAAAGACGGTGATGACTCGATGCATCCAGTGCACAAGGTACTACATTTTCTCATTGTTCCTTGAGATGGTCTGACCTTGACTTGTAAATTTTGGCACACATAGACTGCTGACTTGATAATTGAGGCCGGAATGATTTATGGATTATCAAAAGTCTAATTTTCACAGGTGTTACTAGTTTAAGGTTATCCTTTTGGTGGCAGCTTTTGATGTTTTTCTCCTCAGTTTTGAATTGGAAATGGTATACATTGCCTACGACATGCGATGAAAAATATCCAAGAAACTGAATGTAAGAAAGTGAAAATTATATGATTAAGTTACTGGGATGAATGGAGTATGACCTCCCTCAAAATGTGAAATGTCACTCCAGGGTGCTCATCTTGACCCTTTTAAGGAAGACATGATGTTGGAGGGACCTCATATTAAGTTGAGCAATCATATAACAAGGCTAGGTCATCATGAGACATTGAATCATCTAAATGTGGCCTTTTGTCTTTTGCCATCTTTAGACAATTTGGCATATATTCCTCATCACATGCAGTTTAACATTGTCTACCAGCAGGCTTCGCTTCACTCACATGCAGCAACGACTACCTTTTTTACATATTTATCATAACAATCATATTAGTCTAGCATACCCAATTACTACTTGGTCTTATTCGGAGTGTATAAAGCCACCTGCTGCTTATGAACAATTACATTTGAATGAAAAATTATTATTGGAAAAAGGCAGTAGTGGAAAAAGCCCTTATTAAACTTGATGTAATTTTGCAATAGTCATCTAATACGTACAACATTTTCATTGGTTTGTGCTTTTGGTCTGGTATATGAGTTTTGGCATCTTATGTATAACCTTCTTTTGTTACCATTAGGATTTAGGGATGCCCTTGAATTGAGCTGACCTAACCTTTCCCACAGCTTATTATGGTCTTATCATGCTCAATGCATGGTTTCCATCAACACTAGATTAATGTTAGTCCAAAGCCTCAAAACACTGTTTTTCTTAAAGTCATGGAAACAATTTTAAAATCTATAAGTTGATTTTGTTTTGGTAATTTTATACCTATATATGTAACTAATTTATATGAGTTATGACTGATGCTTGGTACTTGACCTTGAACATTCAGCATGTTTCAAGGCTCAAGTTGAGCACACAAACTCAAACTCTGAGCTTAGCCCAGGGTTAAAATAAGCATGCTTAGGTGAGCTGCACTAGTTTGTATAATTAGAACCCTTAATCTTTAGATATGATACGATGCAAAATAAGCATGGGATTATTAGGTTGCTCTTCTATTTACTGGTGCTTGCTTGATATTTGTAAGGTGAGTTTTGGTACTTTTATTTGTTTATGGGCCCAATGCCACTATGTTTCATGATTTGCTCAATCTATTTAAAATATTTGGTCTTTGAAATATGATTATGCATTACATGTCGTTGCTGAAAGATGCAGAACCAAGCCTAAAACGTGCTAGATAAACCGTGTCCTGCATTAGGTATAGCCTATTCATTTAATTGCTTTCTTGCATTTGGACATGTTCTGAACGCTTAAACATGATTCTCAACCTATCTTAGAAGATTTAGCATCCTAGGTTATATCAAAGACATACAATTTCTTGAAACAGTATACTATTGGCATGTGCTTTACACATTTGATAGAAATCCGAGCAACAAACTAACAAAAGCTAGCTTATGTCATATAAAATGAAGAAAAGCAATTATAACACAAGTAGAAGAGGTTGAAGGAATTTATAGGGAGGGAAAGGAAGATGGGAAAACCTAATCTATTCTCTTTTTTTGGCTGAAAATCAGGGCCAGAAAGGTTTGACTGGTAGATTGGGGCTCCTCAATTATAGCACAATGGAGATGCGGTGCCTCCACCGTTGCCTTGTTATTGATCGGTTGCACTGCTTGAGCAGGTTCAAGAAGAGGGGGTTGGATGGTTGTTGAGGGGTGAGGTTGGAGGTTGTACATGCTGGGCAGAGGTCTAGGTGCAGGACTCTGAGAATGGTTAAGTTGCTGGGTTTAGGTCGAAGTTGACGTCGAGATAGAGTTTGGGTAGCCGGAATATGATCATGTTGGTCGGGACTGAGGGTGGATGAAGTCGGGGTAGGAGAATGGGAAATTAGAGATGAGAAGGGAAAGGTGGATGGACATATTGGTAAATGGGTCGATGGACATATTGGTAAATGGGTAGAGGTAAGGTTGAAGATATTTTAATAGTATAGGGTATTGGTTCTGGTTGAACTGCTATTGAACCATGGTTGAAATGCTAACCCATAATTTGCATCTAAAAGTAGTTTGGTCTAGGTTATTGGGTTTTGGACACTGATGAGAATTGAAATAGTGATACTCTATGGTGTCATTTGGCATCAACTTCCATTTTTTGTATTTTCAAAATTAGAAAAAAAAAATTGTTGCTGTTTTTTCTGATGTTAAAATATAATTATGTTTGATATAGTTAATTATCTTTAAAAACAACCATGGCGATAAAGGCAGTGACAATGGTAGCAGTGGTGGAGGCAGTAAAGGTGGAGATGGCGATGATGGCAGTGGTGGTGTGGTAGAAATGACATTGGTGGTGGATGGTGGGGGCATCAATGATGTGGCAGAGGCGACGATGATGGTGGCCATGGTGCAGAGGAGATAGCGATGACGGTGTTGGTGATATGGCAGCGGCGATGCTAGCAATATGGCGGTGGCAACAATGGCAGCGGTGGTGTGATGGTGGCGACAATGATGGTGGCAATGGTATGGCAGTGGCAGCGGCAGCAACGACGATAGCGATGGTGTAGTGATGGCAGCAACAACAGTTGGGAGGATGACAATGGCAGTAGTAGTGTTGGTGGCAGTAATGGCGATGACGGTGGTGGTAGGGTGGTGATATAAAAATGAGTTTCTTGTCTTTAAGAATTTTGAAAGCAAGGATTTCTTACTTTCATTTTTATAAATATAAAATAATTTTTTTTAAAAAATAAAAAATAGCAAAACAAAACGTGTTTTTGTCCTAGTTTCCATAATTTTACTTTTGAAAGTAGAAAACAAAAAATAAAAACGAAGCCAAACATCCTTATATTTATATATTTTTTGATCATGCCTGATGCACATCAATATGGACCAGCTTTGACGCATTTGCTATGTCATGCCAAAACCTTGTGGTATGGTACATATTATACAAATATGGTACTCATGGGAAGTTATTTTGATCAGGTTTGTGATCTGCTTCACATGCTGCTAGTAGATATTTTTCTTACCACCTCCGAAATTTTGAAATGAAAAATAAATAACTATTATGTTTACTGTTGTTAACAGTCTTAGTGCAGTTCACAATTCATACATTTCCAAGAGGCAAGCTTTAAAAAGGTGCTTGATTTCCTTCGACATTGGATGTATCAAGGAGAGGATATTTGCTAATGGTTATTAGCTGTGTCTACCTCATCTGATATTTCCTTCAAGGAAGTTCTACAACTCCTGATTGCCAATCCTCGATTTTCTTTTCCATGTGCTAGTCAGTGTGGCTTTTGAAGATTTAGCTGCACTAAATATCCATGTAGTTAGTTTTTATGATTGTATTTCAACAATTTATTGTTTCATGCATGAGAAGTAAGGCAGTTCTTTTCTTTTAGTAAATTTTATCTAAGTGTCTGATGGATGCACAGTTATTTTCTCTGTGCTTTTCAATTTTTTTTCTTTCTTCCACAATGTATATCTTTCTGACCGAAATATGTTTAGTCATAAACTGTACCCTGGGCTGATTTTTTATTTATTTTGATTTGTCAAGGACATTTTACTATTTTAAACACCAAGATATGTTACTTGTGAAGGGTTTGCTTTTTGTCACTACTTCCATTTTGAGACTCGGATGTGATAGCGAGTTTTTTTTTGATATAAAGAAATATTAACAAAAGTTTCGTTACCTATGGCAGGTGTGTGAGATTTGCTACTGAGATAGCTGGTGTTCAGGACCTTGGCATGCTAGGTCGTGGTAGTGGAGAGGAAATTGGGACATATGTAGAGAAACTTATGACAAGTGAACTCTCTGGAAATGTGATAGATATATGTCCAGTGGGAGCTCTCACTTCTAAACCCTTTGCTTTCAAAGCTAGAAACTGGGAGTTAAAGGGTACAGAGAGTATTGATGTCACAGATGCAGTTGGGTCAAACATAAGAATTGATAGTAGAGGTCCTGAAGTCATGCGCATCGTTCCACGTCTGAATGAGGTTTTTTTCCTTTGCCATCATTCTAATGCAATATATGTTTTCTTGTCAGGAATTGAGATATTAGTTAGTCACTTTTTTGTATAATCATTTACGTGATCCAATGCTTCTCTTTCCAGTGGTGCAATTTTCAAGTTGTAGAATTTTGCTGGTATCCAGGGAAATGGTTGCGGTGCAAGCCTTTTCGATGACTGCACATATTTCTAGAAACTTTCTAATAGAATAAGTATTAATTAGCTGAAATACTTTCAAAAAAGATAAATTTAGGTCCCCATGAGTTCCTTAAATAATCAGAAAGCCATCCAATAAAAATCTAATTTTTACCGAAATGATTATCTGGTTCTTGGGATTTAAATATGCATGCATGTTTTTTTAAGATGAATACATGGTTTATTTACTAGAACATTCAGCATTTCCCTTTGAGGGTTGAACTTATAAGATAATAAAAATCTAAGTTTTATGCTTTGCATTGCATTTCTTTACATCTATGTTCTCTTATATTTGTGTTGTTGCAGCTGCTGCCATGAAATTTATGGTTGCATCGTATTTTGGCACATGCTTAATTGTTGTGTAGTATGAAAGCATAATGTATGCAGGGCTTTGGCCTCTGAAAGAGTGTATGTCTTAGTTTAGCTTCCATGCATGTGATTCATTATTGTTGCGATGTGACATCTTGACATCTCTTTGGGTTCATGACATCATGTTGTTAGCTGAAAATCATTGTTCCCCACTAAACAATTTTTACAGCTTTTGGTGGCTGATTCCACATATTTATGCACTACTGATGTTGTTAGCATTATCCTTATCCTGCCACCACCTACTGGCTGTAGCCTCCTGAACTAGTTTCCATAATCCAGCACTGAGTCTTGTTGATGCAACAGCCATAGAACTCCTGAGTGACATCACCACAATGCACCATCTTCAAGCTGTTTTAAAAATATCTCTATTCAGGGAGTCCGATAAAAGATGTGGCTCACTTTGATTGCAATACCAGTTTACTGCCAGACAAGATTTATCCCAATAACATCTTTGGCTAGTTCTGGGGCTTGAGTTTTATAGCTGATCCATTTGACTGTTAGAGACTGTGTCAAGCTAGCCATGGCCTGATTAGTGTATATCTACATACATTTAGATTGATAACTTAAAGAACTATGAAGCATTAAGTTAGCAGTGTCAACAAGTTGAGCTGAGCAAAGTTTTGCCCAACTAGAGTTTTAGTTGAAATCCTAAGAGTTGTGATTTTCTTGCATCAACTCTTGAAGATTTTCCTTGATTCAAGTTCAACTTGGTTTGGATTATATTGGCTTTTGGCTGGGTGCAGCAATGTACATCTAAGATTTAGCGTACTTGGTCCCAATTCTGGATGAAATATGTTCTGAAGCCAATGAGCTGGTATTGTCATTTCCCAGGCCTTCCACCACCAATTTAGGGTCACCTGTAGAACGTTCCTTTTAGCTGAGAAGGATTGATAAAAGGTTTACCAAGACTACTGGTCAACTTGATAGCAATCCTGTAAGAATGGTTCCAATTTCTTGGCCAAGGCAACTTTGGACACAAGTGGCCTTTAGTTACGAGAAGTTGGAACAGTGTGGTAATGGATTAGGTGTGGGTATAGGAAAGTAGATCTCTTAAAAAAATAATTAGAATGCGTAAACACTTAGGAAACAGGTCTGGAGATGAGCTTCCTGAGTGGATGTGATATCCTAAGTTGAAGTCTCTAGTTACCAAGGGCAGGCTTGTCTTAAAACCTAGAAAACCAATTGGCAGGCAGAGACCTGCATTATTGGAAGAGATTGCTTATGCAATCTGCGAGCAGCCCTCTAAATTTTCTTAAAGTTGGGGACTTTTTAGTTGAAGAGGGTTCTTGAAACATTAGCCTAGAGCCAGCTTGAGACATCAGTCTCCTCCATAATGTGATGCCATTGGATATAATCAATTTTATATTAGTTTCTAGGCATATGAAATGTCTAGGTTGTTACAAAATAAATACTAGGTTTTAAACTCACTGGGTATGCATCTGTCATATCTAGATAAATACAAATTGATGTGAGCCTATATTTTGCCTAGTCTATAAGCTTGATTCAGGCTATTTTTAACCAAGCCTGATTTAAGCTTGTTTTCAGGTTATGAGCCCAACATCTGAGTTCCAGTCTGAGCTCACAATAAGCCAAGCTAACTTGATTCTTTGTTGTCCCTATAGTTGATGGAGTACATAAAATAATCCCGAGAGAGAACTCAGGAAGTAGCCTTTTTGGTAGTTAGACCAACTGACTTTTTAAGTCAAATACCTTTTGTTCAATACCTTTAGTTCTTTCAGTCCAAGGAGAAGCTTGGCTCACTAACAAACTCAAAATAGATATGTCTTTCTTCATTTTTGCAACTTAACACAAGCTTACTATGTTTCAGATTTTGATTGCTAGTTGAGAATACTGCTTGCCTCATGTAAAAGCTGCCTTTTGGTTCTGCATTAACATGGCAAAAATATTGTATGTGCCTTCACAGTGTGCGAGCACAATAGAATATTCCTCAAGCGCCAGATGAGTATGGAAGGGTCTTGCAGGAAGTTGGCATTGGCATGACGCCGCCATCTGGTCATCATATGCAGTTTGGCATTTGTGTGTTGTTAAAACTTTATGCTAAAGTTTGTTGAACCATGCGGAACTGGCTGTTCAGGGTGTACTGAACCGGACGCATCGGTTGCTAACGTTGTTCAGTCCATCAGAAACAGAGGGGGAGAAAGAGGAGAGAGAGAAAAAGAGAGAGGGAAGGGGGGGGGAGAGAGAGAGGATGGGAGGAAGAGAGAGGGCTTGAAAGCCCTCATCTCGTTGGCCTAGGTCGCCCCTGTTTCGAAAGGAAACAGGAGAGGGGATCCATATTTGTTTTGTCATTTCTGAATTCTCTCCATCCCCGACTCTCCCTATCTTGGTATGCCTTAGAACGGCACAGTACGAATTCATACCGTGTCGAACCAATCGCTGGCCGGTATGCCCTTTGGTACTAGTTCGGCGAACCCTGCAACTTTATATATATACAGGACACTGTTCTCTTAAATGAGGTTTTGATTCGGAAACAGTTTATTTTATTTGTTTTTTGAGATAAGTTTTTTTGAGGAAACTCTGCCATTAGTTATTTAAAAGACATTCCTAAATCAGGGTAGCAACCCCCCTTCCCCTCTTCCACCTTCCTATGTGTTGAATGTGAAATTATTATGACCTCCTGTTCTCAAAGCTTATAATTTACCTAGTGTAGGTAGTACACTTCATCCCAAATGCTGGAACTCTTAAACTAGGCAATCATAATGTTATTATTATCAGGTTTCTACGTTATACTTTATTTGGAAAAAATATCTACCAAGGTTGTTTTATCAGTGAACCATATTGGTTTTGCAGGATATTAATGAGGAATGGATATCTGACAAAACACGATTTTGTTATGATGGCCTCAAGAGGCAAAGATTAAATGACCCTATGATTCGTGGTCCTGATGGACGATTTAAGTCAGTTACTTGGCATGATGCCCTTGCCGTGGTTGCTGAGGTTGCACATCAAGTTAAACCTGAGGAAATTGTTGGGATTGCTGGTCAGCTTTCTGATGCTGAATCAATGATGGCACTGAAAGATTTCTTGAACAAAATGGGTTCAGATAATATATTATGCGAAGGGAATGGCTTAAGTCCTCAAGCAGACCTGCGCCCTGGTTATCTTCTGAACACAAATATTGCTGGTCTTGAAAAGGCAGATTGTTTCCTTTTGGTTGGTTCTCAGGTATTGTACATTTGACTAAAGCTCTCTCTCTCTCTCTCTCTCTCTCTCTCTCTCTCTCTCTCTCTCTCTCTCTGCGCGCGTGCGTTGCACCTTTCTTCATATTGTTTACTGGTTGCCATTATAGTCTACCATACTTTTTTCTTTTCATGAAACAATAAATTTTCAAGATGTGTTTTAGCTAAATGGACCCTGGACCATATATTAGAAGTCCTCTGCGGAAAATGAAATGGGGCCTCGATCCACATTATAGAGTTCCTTTTCTCTGCAGAAAAAAGAGAAAAGAAGTCAATAGAATATACTGAATTTATAATTGTTTATCGGATGCCTTTGTGTCCTTTTCAACTGTTTCTTGCTTTCTAGGAGCATATGAGATGACAATTGTAGCCCCTTATGTTAATAACTTTAAAAAATGTAATAATTAATGTAGCTTATATGTAGAAAGAGAGATCCTGACATTTCAAGATGTATTTATGCTTATCCTACTTTAATCAAAGCCAATTTAGATGATGCTAAATCTCTGGACCATATGTGGAAAAAATTCAGAGATTTACTTTTTGGTTTCAACATGTTCTTTCTGTGTAGCATGCTCATTTTAAAAAAATGTGCTAATAGAAAATTACAACTTAATTGGAAGCAGCTCACTGCTATGTGAACTTTTAACTGTCAAAGAGATCTACAAAATGAAAACGCAGTCTCTAACAGGTTGATAATTGATATTTTTAGTAGCAGTATATTGACTATTAAGAATTGAATCATGGTTGCTATGACCCAGGTAAAAATATATAGGAAGACTGGACCATGTGGTGTTTAATCTGTCCCTTCTGCCAGTTCTATCTGATTTTACAATCAATTTTTGTGCTTAGTTGTGTAGAGCTAAAGATATAGCCGTATGCCATATCTTCACACAAGCATGTATTGTTAAAATTACTGATTTTAACAATGGTATCACCACACAATTGTTTTTTCAGAAATATACTGCTGAAAAATCAAAATTTTAGCACCATATTTTGTTGTATTTATCATATTGAGAGGACTTGCTACTTACGAGAGTGAGCATTGGTGCAGTGGTAAGGTTGGCTCAATTGCGACCCAGGTGTCAGGTTCGAAATATGAAAACAGCCTCTTCGCACATGTGGGAGTAAGGTTGTATGCATCTGATCCTCCCCAGGTCCCACAATGGCGGGAGCCTTGTGCACTAGGCCACCCTGCTGAGAAGTCTTGTTGCTTATGTTGTGGTGTAAATACATCAGAGTAAATCATTGCTTATTCTGCAAGTAAAGCAAATTTTGTGTCACAACAAAAGAATACTTAGGAAAACCAGCTCACAGATAAAGTGATAAAAACAAGTTTTCATGTTGCAGCATAAACTTTGATTAGTTAGTTGCCACACAATAGATATTCTGGAAGCACCACCTATCATATTTCTCACCACATTTTATGCACGAACATCATAGATCCTGAAACTTTGTTCAACTTAAAGAAACAAATATGCCCTGAATAATGAGCCTGTAGATGGACAGCTAACATGAATTATGCAGGAATGGAGGACTATACCCCCTAGCAATGATCTGTTTTAACATAGTTGGATCAATATATGGCACGCCAAATCTCCCTGAGAATAAAAACAGATCCTGATAGGTAAAATTGTGATTGCTTAGGTTCCATTTCTGATCAACAAATAAGACTCTGAAACTAAATTTGATCGAAACCTTGGACTACTTATCTGGGCTACTATCTATTTGTCCTTTCATTTACAATCAGTTTTAACCTTGGTTTTTATGAAAAAATTGAAAGGAAGAATCACTAGAATTCTATATTGTTATTCACATAATAACAACTTCATGATCCATAAAGAGTTAACACCATGATTCATGGAAGAATTAAGTGCAATCATGCTATATACTACATGCATGAAAGAAATTTGAAGGGTTAAAAAAGTGTTATATTTGTGGATCAAGGCCACGTCCTGCAAACAGAATTCCATGTCAGAACATCTAGATTTGCATTTTATCCTTTTGCTCTTGAATTAAGAGGCATAGGTTTGCAAGAAAGGTGTGCTAGACACATCAGCCAACCGTCTACCAAATAATGTCCACTTTGTATTAGTCGGACCCAAATATATTTGCTTCTCCCATTCTATTTATATCCATGCCCTTTTTTATACAGATGTCTAATTCATATATCTGATCCATAGCTGCTTTTTATACATTGCTGTTGTTCGTGAAATCTATTTTTCATTATCTTTCTATATTACCTTTTCTATCAGTGGCTATTTTTATATACTACCAATCAAGTAATCTAGGACCTTTAAAGCAATCACTTGAAAATACCATCCAAGCCCATAATAGCCTCTTAGCATTGACTTAGAATTGTATGCCACGCATGATTAATCAAGCTGGAATGTCTATTTTATGCTGTTTCTAATTTCTTTTGTTTCTATTTTTCTTTCTATTGTTCTTTCCCACTGAACTCTGTACTATGATGTCTATAGTTTTCATATTGTGTTGTGATTATTACCCTATTCTGTAACTCATAATCAGTGAAATGTAATATTTTTCATGGAAAAAATTAATTAACTTTTTTTTTTTTTTTGTTTAAATGGCAGCCAAGAGTAGAAGCTCCCATGGTAAATGCTAGAATACAGAAGACAGTTCGAGCGACTCAAGCAAAGGTGGCATACATCGGTCCCCAGTCAGATTTCAATTACGACCACCAGCATCTGGGTACAGGCCCCCCAAACCCTTCTTGAGATTGCTGAGGGCCGTCATCCTTTCTGCTCGACTCTCCTGTCTGCAAAGAACCCTGCCATTATTGTTGGGGCTGGATTGTTTGGACGGAAGGACAAAGATGCCATTTTTTCTGCTGTTGAGACCATAGCAAAGCTTGGTAAAGTCACGAGACCTGACAGGAATGGCCTCAGTGTCCTACTCCTCAATGCTGCTCAAGCCGCTGCTCTTGACCTTGGCCTTCTATCCAATCCCACCAGCAGCATTACAGTCTGCAAAGTTCCTCTATCTTATGGGAGCTGATGATGTGAGCTTAGAAAAGCTTCCAGATGATGCATTTGTTGTTTATCAGGGGCACCATGGTGACAAAAGTGTTTATCGAGCCAATGTCATTTTCCCTTCTGTGGCATTCAGTGAGAAGGAAGCCACATATGAGAACACCGAAGGTTGCTCGCAGTTGACGGTCCCAGCAGTCCCCACGGTTGGTGATGCAAGGGATGATTGGAAGATCATTCGAGCACTTTCGGAGGTGGCTGGGGTCCGGCTGCCTTATGATACCCTCGATGCTGTAAGGGCTCGCATAAGGATGGTGGCCCCCAATCTACTGCATGTGGATGAGAGGGAGCAACCAACAGTTTCTGCAGCACTGAAGCCAGAGTTCCACCAACTGTTGAGCTTAGCTCCATTTGGTACTGCTGTGGAGAACTTCTACATGACGGATTCAATAACTCGAGCTTCAAAGATTATGGCACAGTGCAGTTCAATGCTGTTGAAGAAGTGATGTTTTTGGAGTCACTGCCACTAGAGCTGCGCTTATGTTTCAGACATCAGATGCTACTTCAATTTATGTTAGTGAATTCTTATAAACCCGCACTTCCAGCTGCCTTACCCATTGGTGCTTATAAAAGCAGCCAAACTAAACTATTTTTTTTTGTTTTTTTGCTTGTTTTGCAATGTAAGAAAGGCGGAGCCACTTAATAGCAAAAGGCTATTTTTGAGGCATGATCTCAGCAGTCAGAACCTGTGATTTATTGTGTTATTTTCTTTGTTGGCTTATCTTTCGTAAACATGGAAGAACTATAGCTCTTATATCTATGAATCTATTTCTTTGTAAAGAATGCAGATTTTGAGCAAAGGACCTGATGTTGTTGAACTCAATTACATATATTATGGAATTTAGCATTTAGCCTGCGTTCGACACTGTCCTCACTCATCTGAGGTCTTGCTCTGTTTGCCTGCCTGGAGCCATGACCTGAGGGCTGTCGAAATTTAGGAGCTGAAGCCAGAACCGAGTGCTGGCTTGGCTCTTAATCTTGCAACCTTGGATGAGCTATAGAGACCGCTATTCTTGGAAGATGGGTCTGAAAAGTGTGATGCCTTGGCCCGTTTATCTTGGGCTGCCTCGACAACTATCTAGACTCTGCTATGTTTGGGTT